>NW_020954596.1:50710242-50839376 GCF_900497805.2 Vombatus ursinus
AAAGCGACGCAAACATCTGTCTTCAGTCCCCTAAACCTAAAGGCCAGCAAAGACGGATGTGAATCTAAGTGTTATTACAGAGGGGATTTGTCTTTATTTATCAGCGCGCTCATGAATATGAATACGCATTTGGGTCCGGGAGGTAACTATTCACCTCTGGAAACCACACATGGAATTCCCCCTACCCTCCCACCCTTCACCCCTTCCCACCCTGCACCCTTAGCGCAGGGTTGCCTCCCTATGCACAAGGCTCCAATTGTCTAATTCTTTCTCCCTTCCCTCTGGAGTTCCGTTTCCTAGGTTAAAAAAAAATTCCTCATCACCCCAATTCCTGAATTTTCTTATCGACAGGTGAATTAGTTTCAGGCTGGTTGGGAAAGAAAAGTAGATAAGGTCGAACTTCTCAACCTGGATAGGTAAGCACCCTTTTCTGGGGCGCAGAAGGATTCCTGACTTCAGGTTGATTTTGGTTCTGTGTACACGTATATTTTGGGGGGGGCGGTAGTGGGGCTAGTGAGTAGAGAAAAAGATATATATATATATATATATACACAGAGAGAGAGAGAGAGAGAGAGTGACAGAGGGAAAGACAGACAGAGAGAGACAGAGACAGAGACAGAGACAGAGAGCAGAGAGCAGAGAGAGACAGAGACATCGGAAGAGAAAGGAGTCAAACCTTGGGGAAGGGTAATGAAAGAAGGGAATCGAAACAGATTGGTATAGAGGTCTGTAGAGATAAAGAAGTGGGGGTGGCAAAAAAAATAGAAAGAAATAAGGGACGGAAGCGGGTCGCAAAGAGAAGACAGAAAGACACATTGAGAGAATGTGTCTATAAGAGTTTGGGGTGGGTAACAGAGATAAGAAGAGAGAGAGAGAGAGAGAGAGAGAGAGAGAGAGAGAGAGAGTTTGGATTTGTGGTCTATGATCGGAAATAACAATGATAATCATTCTTCTTTGCCTCGCTCTCCTCCGCCCAAATCAGTTTACTGCCTATTGGTTTCCGCCTGAGGAGGGGGTTAGAATAAGGAACATGAGTGATGTGCTCAGAGGAACTCCACTCCAAACCCTTATGGCGCCAGAGCACCTGTACACTCTGCAGACTGGCATGGCCCCAGCGTCCTTCCAGTCTCTATGATACCGAGAAGCTCTGGGCAAATCTGATGCTGTGTCTGTCATTCTGTCTGTCGGTCTCTCTCTCTCTCTCTCTCTCTCTCTCTCTCTCTGGCTCCCACGGTAAAGGCTGAAGATTGCATGTGGGCTGGGGATGGGGGAAGAGTGCGGCGACTGGGCCGGAGAGCTCTAGTGTCTCGTGCAGTGGGGTCGAGGCTCGGAGAGCAAAGAAGTTGTATTGTGATGGGGGTGGGGGTGGGAGGAGAGGTCGGGTAGAGTTGAAATGACTATATGTAGCAAAACACCTCCGAAGTCGAAGCGCTAATTTGCCACCACCCCACCCTAGCCACTTGAGGGAGACCCGAGTTTTCCGCTAAGCCAGTCTCCGGGAGCCGCGCGGGTCCCCACTATAGCCGCCCAGGCCTCTGCAGAGCCTTTCAGGGACTGTCTCGGGATCACCTCCTTCTCCGCTCCTCGTGCTCCTGCCCCCTCGCGGCTCCCCGTCTTGGCCCCGGCCGTGCCCTGAGCTCAGAGTGGGCTAGCAGGGCTGGCCTGCGGGCAGGCCTGACTTTCCCTTTCCATCCCACTCATTGAACGTGGAGGAGCTGGATCTTTCAGAGTCTGAGCCTCACGGTCCGATGCGCAAATGCGCTTGACTTCATTTTCCCCTTTGTAATATGTGTAGGTTTATTTTCCAGTGTAACAACCTCCCCCTCGGGTCCCTCTTGCCCCAACCACCCCGCCCCTCTTTTGTGGCCGGGTTTCTTCGTTGCCTCTGAAGATGAAAGGCGCTCGGGCCGGGCCAAGCCTGACAGCACCAGCTCCAACCCCCTGTTTTGTTCGAGTTGTGCTTTCTACACGCGAGCTCTCCCCTAAAAGTTGTACCAAATGGTTAATTTGATTATTCCAACTATAGACCAACTGCTTCAGCAGCCTCCACCACGCGTCTGGGAGGAAAAAAGAAACCATCTATAAGAAATAATCTAATAAACGTGAAGTGTAGAAAAACCCCTTCTGATTTTCAACCGGCACAAATAGAATTAGAGCTTCAGCATCCTTTTCCCAAACAGACCTTTTGTCTAGATCACAAATTCAGCCAACCAGCAATGTGTACAGTGGCTGCTATTTATTTTAATAGATAGGCGGGTGGGTAGCAGGATGGATAGATAGATAAATGGATAGATGGATAGATGGATGGAGAGATCCATCTTCATCTGACTTCCCTTTCTTAATATGTGTACACGGTTGATTTTTTTTCCTTGCCAATTTACTGAATCAATAAAGCAAAAGCAATGCCATGTGGAAAGAAAAGTCATTTAAAACTCAAAACAAGGGAAGGGCAGCCGGGGATATCTACCATGAGAAAAAAAAATGTTTACATGGTACCCCGTACCAAAATGAAAAAGGTTGAAAGTTTAAAAGAAACTTTTCTTTCCTTTTCTTTGCCATTCATAGGAGGGTTTCTTTTTTCTTCTTTTTTCCTTGAAAGTCAGAAAGAATGTTAGAAGACAAGGAAACAAAACAGCAAACAAAATGCCATTGTACTGAAGTAGCAATTCATGGGAAAACGCTTGTCAGCCTCATAATGTCTCACTTCTATGAGGCTGTTTTGAGGCTGTTTTACCGCAGGCTAAACACAATAACATGGGAATGAATAAAATATTAAATACCAGTGAGAATTTCAGAGGAATTTTCTTTTTGATTGCTTTATTTGGTGCTGCATCCAAATGATCCCACCACAGAAGTCATTGCCTGTCATGGAATCAACCAGAAACAACAGTTTTCTGAACTGGAGAATAAAAAGAAAAAGCAAAGATTTGTCCCTCAGTGTGCCTACAAGCCATACAGCAGATACCCTCCTTTTCCCAGTTACCTGCCCAGGAAAATCCACTTAAAGGGGCTTAATTGGGAGATCAGTTCATCCACAATATGAAATAAACCAACCAAGGTGCATTCTGGGTCTGAGAACCAGCCAATATCAGCATTTCTCCAAAAAGAGTAGAATAGTTTCCCCTTTCCACTTCACCTGGTGACCATACTGTACTGGCTTCAGGATATAGACTCCTCAAGGCTCTGGTACAGAGTCTGGCACTCAGCAGAATGTAGCAAACATTAAGCTATTGATTGATTGATAACAATGGTGATAGAGTATCTACAGTTGGTTGTTGTTTTTTAAAACATGATTCTTTCTTATCATGTTTATTTTGCTTATAGATGAGAGCAATCAAGTCAGAGAAACTTATATAAGATGCTGAATAGAAAAAAAGGAAAACAAATGTTTAGAAACTTCCATTTTTCAGTGATTTACTACTAGAAGGTGGTAATTTCATAGATGTAATTTATATGCAGATGAAGAGGATCACATTTTTAGAGCTAGAAATAGCTCTAGGGAGTAGATAGTCTAACTTCCTCATTTTGCAGCTGAATCAACTGAGTTCCAGAGAAATGAAGTGACCTGTTCTAGGTCATATATGTTTTCTGCTCAATGGATATTCAATATTTGAATGTGTATGATTTGTGTTGGATATGTTGTATTTAGCAGGTTAACAAGGCTCATTTATATGTACTTTTAAGGTATTTGCACATGAGGGTTTCTACATTTGCTATGATTTCAGAAATGCATTATATTTAAGTAAGCATGAGGCAGGGCTATAGTTAATCAGGAAGGAAAAAGAGGCAAGGCATCATATTAAGGAAAGCAATATGGAATACCCCTAACCTGACGCTCACAAAGCTGTTTCTAGCAGAGGGACTGCCTATTACCTTTTTTTTTTTTTTTTTCTTTTTGCTGGAGTTTGGTTAACAGTGGTAACATCTGCTGGGCTGGGGAGACACAGGGCATTTGATCTGACTCACAGATGTAAAAGTGACATCTGCTTGTGACAAAGGAAGGGGAAAAGAAATTAAATTAAGCAGGGAGGCCTTTCTGTGTGGAGGAAAACCTGTTTGAAAAAAGGGGAAAAAAACCACGAGCCCTGACCAAGCAGGCAACATGAGCAAGAGGACTTGAAAGAGGCACCCTGATTTCTGGACAAGTAGCTGCCAAAATAATTGATATAGGAACATCCCAGGGTAGCAGTGTTTTGAGTCTTGCAGGCATTACTTATAGGGAAAGGAAGGTGATCTTTTTAAATAAAACTGGTAAAGTAAGTCCACCCAGTCAAGCCAAGCAGTACTTGACCTATGTAAAGGAAGTGCTGTGTTGAGAAATTCTTCCCAGCATATCAGCAGCTGTAAGGACAAAGAGCAGTTATTTGGGGAATAATAATGTAAAAAATAACAGAACCCACTAGTATTTGGGGACTTGGGATTGAGTCTATTTTTAAGGAGTAGACTCCAAAAGAGATTTACGTTTAATGGCTATATTAAAACTCCTAACGACAGCTATCCAAAACTAGTCATTTTGTGGTTGGCAGCTATCACCTGTCTCTCAAGATCCTTCCACTTCTCAGAGGATTAGATTACGTGTGTGACCAAGAGACAACCAAACTTCACCATCCCTGAAAGGAAAATCTTTTCAGTCTCCTTCTTATATTGGAGCACATTATAGATAATTGATAAATATTAATTGATGAATTCCATACTTAGTTTCACTAATGCCCTGCTTTCTGTCTATGTTACTTATGCATATGAAATTAGGTACTCTACAAGAGAGTATTTAGAGGTATAAGGCCAACTATCAATTTCTAGATGATAACAACAAAGACTAGTGAAATCAAACCCCCAAATTCCTTATATAGTTAGTGGCAGAGCTAGAGGTAGACCTGAGATTTCCTAGTACCCAAATAAGCATTTCTTCCTTATTATACCCCAATAATTTCTTTTAAGGACACAGATATGTAGGAAACCATTAATAAGACTAAGCATTTAAGTCCTAGTCAAGATTTTAAAATTATGCCCTCCTGTTTTTGAAAACTGTATCCCTGTTCTATGTTACTATCAAATGGAAGTCACTACTATAAGACATGTAAACTGACTTACCACCACCATCACTCCCAATTAAAAACATATTGTGCAATCATATTTTTATTATAATATGTTATGGAAATGCTTGTTTAATTCCATAAAATAAAAAAAAGAACTAGAAAAGAAAAAACATATAACATGCCAAATATTTTTGATTATTATTATTTGACATTAAAAAGTATATGGAGAGGCAGCATGGTGCAGATAGTGTTTAAAAGACATTCATTTTAGAATTGCACTGGGGAGAGGTTATCTACATTAATACTGTAGTTACCTATATAGATGAAGTTGTAGGTCTGGCCCAAACCATCCCTCTTTGACAGATGTACTTACGAAAAATGATATTTTGAAAGTCTCTTGTCTTACTCTGTTCCTCCTCGAGCTGTCTCTGTGTTGTGTCATAGACAGTTACCAAGCTTACCTACTACACTCCTATGTTCAACAGAAATATAGAAGTTAGAAGGAAGAGAGGGAAGGATGATCGGGAAGGGCACAAGTTGATAGCAACTTTTTTACATTGAATTTGAGGTATCTGAGGACCACTCAGGAAGAGATGTCACCCAGGCAACTCTCAGTAAAGCTCTGAATGGTGAACAGGGCTAGAGAGAAAGATTTGGGAGTCATCTGCATAGAGGTGATCATTGAAGCAATAGAGAGTAGATAAGATAAGGAAAGAGGATGGAGAGTTAGAGAGGAAATAGAGTCATGAATGTGTGGTGTTATAGAAGCCAAGGAAGAACAGAGTGTTAAGATGTGGGGTTTGGGTGGCATGTAGAGAGGTCAAGGTGCCTCAAGACTGACAAAAAGCCATTGGATTTGGTGATGAGGGTATAATTCATGACTTTGCAGAGGTCAATTTCATTAGAGTGGCAGAGAAGCCAATCAGCCAATCTGTCATCAAGCATTTATTAAGCACTTACTATATGCAAGGCACTGTGTTAATTGCGGAAGATACAAAGAAAGGCAAAAAACATAATCTCTATCTTCAAGGCTTTCTTTGAACAAGGAAGACAAGAAGTAGAAGCAGAGAGTATACAGTACTCCCCCTAGAAGTTTGGCAGCTAATGGGAGAGAGAGATAACATCATAGGTTTAGTGGGTGGAAGGGTCAAGGGAAAATTTTCATTTTTGGTTTTGTTGGTTTTTTTTTTTAGGGTAGGGAAGAGCTGAGCAAACTTCTAGGTCATAGTCAAGGGGCCTAAAGGGAGGGAATAACTGAAGATACATGGGGCAGAAGGGCTAACTGGAGGAGCAAGGTCATGGAATATGTGGGAAGAAATTACAGGTGAAGAGGTTAGCCTTGAAACAAAGAGAAAGCCATCTCATCCTCTGAGACTAGACTGAAGAAGGAAAGAGTGAATGAAGGCTTAGAAAGTCTTGCAAGAGCTTAAAAGGGGAACCTAGGGAACTCATGTTACACAGTTTCAATCTTCATAAAGTAAAAGATTAGGTCATATCCTGAGTGAGGAGACAGGGGTGGAACTGGAGGCTTGGAAATAGAAAAAGAATATTTGGAACAGACCCTACACAGAATAACCAAGAGTTCCAATGGCCATTTTGCCATTTCTCTCATGAAGAACTGTGATAATATCAGAAGCTCTTCTTGTACTTAGAGTTCTTTTTTTAAAGTTGCATCAATAACTTAGAACTATGAATCTATATTCATATATAAACCTAATGCATAAGGATCTGCTAACATCATAGCCAACATGAAGCAATATGATACAATGACAAGCATGCTGACTCCAAAGTCAGCCTTTGCATCTGGTTTTGAATCTTGGCACCTTAACATCTAGGAGAACTTGGGCAAATGTCCAGGCCTTTGGAGGAGGAGCAACTTTTATTGTTTTACTTTATTGTTGTTCCAAATGATTTCTGAGGTTTCTATTAGCTCTAAATATATGATGCTTCCTGGATTAGGATGTCATTAGAACCTTCACTACCATTTTGGATGCCTTCAGCCCCCAATTTACAAAAGGAATGCATTTAAAAAACTTCCCCTTTCTATCAACATAATCTTGCATGATTACTGAATGCTATGCTAGGATAGTCTTTCCTTGATGCCAGCAAAAATGCAAGTTCCCTGAGCTTTTAGTCATTTTCACTTGAGTGTGAATAAATTTTAGGTCCTTTTGGGGAGTTTTAACTGAAAGGAAACAAGAGGATGTTGAGTATCTGGATTAGAGGGAATAGCAGAGCCAAGAGGGGAAAGGGTTTGGAACTTGGAAGCTTGGGAGCATTAAAAAAAAAAAGGAAAAGTCAGTGTGGTCCACTGGAATGAACATTGGATTTAAAGTCAGAAGAGCTAGGTCACAGCTCTGCTGGAAGGGCCCTGTGTGACCCTAGGCAAACCAGTTATCTTTCCCTAAACTTCAGTTTTTGCATCTGTAAAAGGAGAAGGTGAGGCTAGATGATACTGAAGGCCTGTTACAACTCTCAATCTGAGACAAAACCTCTCCTAGTTTCAGCTTTCTCCTGGGTGCAATGAGGGGGTTAAATTGGATGATCTCTAAGATTCCTCCTAGCTTTAAATGGTATATTCTACATACACTTTAAATGATAAACTCTACATAAAAATTATATCGGGTGGGAGAGTATTAAAGCCTGAACATTAATGTGAAGAGAGACACACATAGAAATCAAAGGTGTGTTTGAGTGATAGGGCAAATGACAACAGTGTGAGCCTGAATATATTCAATAGGACAGAGCTTCATATTTCTGGGGAGAAGTTAAATCTCCAAGTATCTAAATTCTTCCTTGATTAACTGGCAAGCAAATCTAGTCAAAAGAGAATTGGATTCAAGTTCAGGAGATGTGGATTAAAGGCAGGATTTGCTCTGAATGTATGGCTTTCCTTTGCCCTAGTTTCTTAGTTTACCTCTATGAAATGAGGATGTCACTGGTCCTTTCAAATCTAAAGCTCTTCCCTTTATGCTAGGCAGACTTTTTATTCCTTTTGGCATGTTAGAATCTTCTAAGATAATGAAAATAATTTGCAAATTTTTATCTACAATAAAAATTTAAAATATAGGATGAAATAAGTCACCAAAAAGCAAAGTAAGGATAATGTTTATATTTATGAACTTCTGTAAGTACTCTGTTGATTTGGGGGTTGGGGGGAGGCATTCTTCCAATAAGGTAAGATACAAACTATATTCCAAAAAATATGGTTAGCTGGACACATACATGGGAACTAAGGTCTTTTATACTAACTATAGACACAAGTTTTATCATGAGATTCCTGAGGGAATCTATGCATGGGAACATGAGCCAAAGAGTATGATTTTGTGAAAAGCCTTCCAAGATTGAGCCTAGACCATGTAAATCCATGGCTTGGGGTTCTGGGTTCCAGGTTACACCTGTGAAGGCTTATCTAATATTGTTTGATAAAAAAAATCTAGACAACTTGCCCTAGAATAGCATAGTGCAGGACAACCTCTTAAAATTGTACATGCATGTATTTAGGGTAGAATGTCATCCTTTCATCTACTTCACACACATAGAAAAACTTATAGATACTTTCTCCCAGTTAAATTCATGGAATCATAGATTTAGAACTGAAAGGGACATTTGGGGTCATCTAATCCAACCCTCTCCCTTTACAGATGAGGAAACTGAGACCAGGAGAGATTTAATTAATTGCTTAATGCTGCTCAAGAGCAGTTAGGTGGCAAAGTGGATAGAGTGCCAGGCCTGGTGTCAGGAAGACTCCTCTTCCCATGTTCAATTTGGCCTCAACCACTACTAGCTGTGCTACCCTGGGCAAGTCACTTAACCTTGTTTACTTAATTCCTCATCTGTAAAATGAGCTGAAGAAAGAAACAGCAAACCATTCCAGTATCTTTGCCAAGAAAACCCCAAATGGGGTCACGAAGAGTTGAACATGATTGAAACAGAGCTCAACACAAAAGCTGCTCAGTATTAAGTGGCAGAGCTGGGATCTGAACCCAGTTCTTCTGATTCCAAAGCCAACATTCTTTCCATTATGCTACACTTTCCAAGTCTTTATGTATTATCCTTCTCAGGTGAATTTACATTTTAAAAGAGGATTCCTGGAAACAACAATGAGATGCAAAGAAATAAGTAGTGGGATATTAAGCATCAGTGAGGAAGTTGAGTGTGGTGGCTTCCTGGGTTACTGAAATCACACCTGGTATGAAGCCACCTACTCCATTAATGGTTGAGCTTGCCCCTGTGGTTGATACTATGGGCTCTAAGTTTCTTTAATTTATGCATGCAGTTCCGATTAAGGTCAAGAAATTCCAAGTAAAGTTCTGTATTGAGATGGATTTTGCATTTTAATGTACCCAGATCTTCAGAAAGCAGAGCATCCAAAATGAAAAGAATGAGGTAAACATTTAAGCCCTCCACTCTCTTACCAGGCTCATTCTTGAAATAAATGCAATGAATAAGAGTTGTTTAAATAATTGACAATGATCATTTGTTATTTGGACTTGATTTTGTTTTCTTTTGCCAATGAAGAGCATCGAAGTTTAATTCAAATTTAAGCTGATTCAGATTTCAGGCTCAAATGTAAACCTCAGTGTTCAGGGACAGCCACGATGTGTTCTAGCATCATTTCTCCAGACCTCAGGAGCCTTAAGACAATAACGTGGTTATAATGATGAATGCATATAGTCTTTTCACCCATTAAGCATAATGACCTCCACTAAAGTCTTCCTCTGATGTCTCCTTGTGGCGTGGAAATGACCTTGGGAAAGTAGCCCAAAGTGGGTGGTAAACTCCATCTAAGGCTAAATCCTGACTCCACATCAATAGTCAACAAGCACTGAAGGGGAAAGATCAGTATTTGCAATTAGATGCAAGTTCTTTCTCAGTTTACCAAACTGGGAATGCTTTGAATGTAGGCCTAGCAATGGATTGAATATCTGTTGCTTGAATTTCAGCTTAGCTAAGTTTAAAGAACCTCCTCACCAGGCTGACCACACAGTGATGAAATTTTTCCACCACAGAAGCTTCAATTATCCAGACTTTAGTAGGAGCTGTCTCAGCTGTAAGGAAGAACAGCTAATAATTTCTTGACTTGCTTTATGATAATTTCATTTTCAAAAGGTGGAGGAAGCAGTAAAAAGAACTTATTTTATGGATCTACTTCTCACCAAAAAGGAAGAACTGGCTGCTAGGAGGAAATTATAATAGGCTTAGGAAAGTGACCATTGAATCTCTCTGTAATCTATGGCCTTGAACCCTAAATTCTGGGCTTACCCGGGCCAGGTTCAATCTTTGGATGCTATTCATGAAATAACTATCTTCTATTTGTGCCCCTACTCGTAATCTCCTCTAGAAATCTCAGAATGTATACCATGTCTAAATCTCCATAAGTGTGAATAAAAGAATCCTCAGCTCCCATGCAAACATCCCACTAATAAGATTTTTGGACACAGTATTTCACCCTAAAGGAGACTCAGAGTAGTCCATAAACATTCACTCTATTGTCCTTTCTTTTCCAGTGAGTATCATCTTTCTCCCAGTGACTTAACATTCTTCTGGATTCATGACATTACCCTGAAATTTGAGGCTCTCCTCAAATGCAGTAAAGCATTTGAGATTGATTGGAAGACCTCACGTATTGTTTTTTCATGGCTCCGCCTCTTCTCCCTAAGAACATGGGTCCAAGAACTTGTTGCTGTCCAAAATTCTCATTTCCTCTTTAGGAGGCTAAGGTCACTACTCATGGAGAGTACCAATCAAAACTATCCCCTCAAGGGGGGTGGAAAGGTTATTGTTTGGGAACGCCTTGGAAACTCTACCATTTTTGATACACAGCTTCCAATTCTGCTGCTCTGCTGCTGCCCTTCCATGCCTGGATCCAGGAACTCTAAGTCCAGGAACTTTTGTCCCTCCAATATTCCCAGTAGTTTCCATTTTCCAGACTGAAAAGGTCAGGCACTGCTGCTTCATAGCTGCCATTTCTAGGGCTTGGGGATTTGTAGTTCCCTCAGGCTGTGCCGATAATTGGCCTTCACCCCCTTCCCATCACCCCCAGATCGCCCGTTACAATCTGTCTCTGGTCTCTAGTCTGTCTTCAGCTCTCTCTGAATCTCTCTTTGAACCCTCTGAAAATTTTGTCTGTTCTTTTTTATAGGTTCAAGCTTCTCAAGAGCCTGACCCAATCAAATTATTCCTGAATACCAAGCATTCCATTCAGGGGCAATGTTTTCATCTAGTCAAGGAAGCACAAAGTCCCAAATAATTGCTTCATCCTTTAACAAAGGGGCTTCTTAACCTGAGATCCATAAACTCATTTAAAAACTATTTTGCTGACTATATTTCGATATAAGTAGTGTCTTTGGCAATCCTATGTATTATGCATTTAAAAGCATTATTTTGAGAAGGGGTCTATAGGCTTCAACAGATTGCCTAGGAGATCCATGACACAAAAAAGGTTAGGAGCCCCACTTGAATGTCATGGAATTGACTGCACACTCTATAGTCTTCAGCTTACTCTAGCTAAAATTTTATAGTCTGTAGAAATCATACTATGATACCTCTAGGTCAACTGACTTAGAGCTCCAGTTCTGTCCATCTTTCTTGGAAATGGAGAAGTTTCTACTATATCAAAAACCTGACACAATGCAACAGTTGCCCTCCTTCCTGAACGTCTTTCCCAGTACCTTACATCTGCCCAAGAATCCAAAGCAGTGTCTGTGATGGGCAGTTCTTAGATGCTCCTCAAATCACCAGTCCTCTGTGAGGATACAGACTTCTTATAGCTGGGTGATCTTGGTGCTTACATTCACTTGGAAACATACAACTGCACAAAATTCCTCTAGGCTTATTCCAGGTTTTGTGTGTGTGTGTGTGTGTGTGTGTGTGTGTGTGTGTGTGTGTATGTGCTTGAAAGGGTCTGTCCCAAACCCCCAAGCAAATAAAAACATAGGAAAAATGTCAACAAACTACTAGATAAAATGAAACAGAAAATTAAAATAACCAACAGCAACAAAAATTGGAAACAAGAGTGGAAAAAATAAAACATCTCCCCCCAAATAATATTGGTACAATTTTGAGAGGTCATCCTGATCTGTGCCATTCTACAGCAATTAGTCTAGTTTAAAAAAAAAACAAACCAAACAATCCTGGATGAGCATTCACAGTGTGACCCCAAACCATGAACTTACATGGACCAGTATTTAAAGGCTTTCCACAAAATCTTTAGTTCATGCTCCTACCATTTGTTTGTTTTGTTTGTTTGTTTGTTTTTTGCGAGACAATCAGTATTTAGTTATTTGCCCAGGATCACACAGCTAGTGTCAAGTGTCTGAGTCTGGATTTGAATGCAGGTTCTCCTGACTCCAGGGCTGGTACTCTATCTACTGCGCCACCCAGCTGCCCTATACCCATACTTTCTTTTGGGACTCTCATGATAAAGCTAATATTTATGTTATGTTAATATAAGGATCCTTAGCTCCCATGCAAGCATTCAGATAACAATTTTTTTGGGGGTACAGCTGTCTCACTTGAAGAATGTCCCCTCTCCCACCCCACAAAACCTCAAAACCAACAATGTACTTACAGAAGTCCATAAACGTGAAAGTTAGCCTTACTTTCCTTTCTGGCGACTTGTCTCTACTCATTAAGAACTTCCCATAGTAGTTGAATAAGTCATTTTGTTTCAGTGAGCCCCCCTAGGAAATTGGGCACAAGAATTCATCCCTGTTTTCCTGGTCATACTCTCTACATTATTAGAATTTGAGATAGAGAAGAAGAGGAAAGGCAAGTGCACTCTGACATCCAGGCTAAATGTTGGGAAAACATATGTCAAAGGAAGAGAAAGGCTAGGTAAGATCTTGAGGACTATAACTCTCCTGGAGAAGTCATACCAGAAGGGTCAGGATGCTTTCAAGAAAAATTCTGGAGACAGAAACAGAAACAATTCCAAAGTGGGGGTGGGGTTCCCATAGCTGAGGTCAGCTTAACAGATTTCTGATAGCAACCTTTGATAGGCAATGGAGGACTTATTGCGGGAGGCAAATGAAGAAATAGGAAGGAGGCAAAACACTGATAAAGGCAGTGGAGGAGATGAGATGGAATGGGATCACTTGTGCAGGGAGAGGGGACATTTGCTTTAGTGAAGAGTTAGGTCACCTCTTCCTGTGAGATGGAGTGAAGGAGGAGATAGTGGCAGAAGGTATCTGAATGATATGAGATGAAAGGAGAAGATAACACTAAAGTTATATTGCTTACTCCATAATTCTGTCCCCAGATGTTCTTCTAGCTTTATTGTGATGGTGGAATCTGCTGGTTTTTCACTGTGACATGTTCTTGCCTTACTCTCAGAATGGCACGAGGTAACACAGATCCTTGGTCCCAAGAGATCAATGTAGATACACAGGGTCATCAACCAACTTAGATGTAAAGAGTTAGATACAGGAAGTGGAAGCAAGGGGAGTAATGGGAAGGAAGGGATGAAAGCAGATTAATACAGAAACAAGGCATCGTCCTGTAAGAATAGTATGAGAATTGCTAATGGCCAGAAGGATCTAATCCTGGAAAATAAAAGCAAGGACAGCAACAACAAAGGTTTTGTGAGTTTTATTGTAGATCTGGTGTCAAAAGCAACACGGTAAGCACCCTGGACCTGGACTTCAGTCTTGACTCTGACGTTCACTAGCTTTGTGACCCCTGACAAGTCACTTCACCCTTTTCAGCCTCAGTTGCCTCATTTGTAAAATAGAGATGATGTCTATCATACCTATCTCACAGGGTTGTTATGAGGATCAAATGAGATAATGTATGTGAAGTACTAACCAGTAAATGTTAGCTTTAAATATTACTAACTCAAGTTCTCCCACTTAAAGCATCAGAATGTGCTCTTTCTCAGACTGGAAATTGCTTTAAGAGAATGCTCTAATATATAGGTAATATCCTTGTGTGTTTTAATTAGATTGTTGAAAATCAGGAATGATATCATATCATTTCCTAGTAATATAAAAATTTCCCAGAAATGTCAGCTGCACATTTTTAGTAATTACATTATGCTAATCAACTAAAATGGCTTAGTAATAAATGCTAATAAATAAAAATAAAATCATAATCTTAGAATCATAGGGTTAGCAGAAACCTCCAGAAGTCAGTCAATCCATCCCTCTGCCTTCAGGCATACTTTACCCCTAAACAATTTCAGAATGAAATAATACTATGGCAAAGGATTTGTAGTATATTGGATTACCTCTTTCTCTCCCTACTACATTATCAGACACCACCACCTACCCCTTGTCTGCCAGTCCAGAAAAATGTCAATAAGTTCCACTTATTTCAGAGAACATTAACAAAGATTGAAATTTATTTGAGGAGATATTTAAATAATTAAATGGAGCAAATTCTCAGAAATGAGGCCAAAAGCATACCTTCCAATATGCCTGCAGGCATAGTTATTACACAAGATGAAAGTGAATACCATGCTTGGACAGATGTGATAGTTTCTTAATGGCCTATGTAACATAGCCAATAGTTTATTTCCTATCAACAGTTTCACAAAAGCTCAGTATATTTAATAGTGTTTTGGATGTGTATGGTTTAGGAAATACGTTTAGAATCTTGCCTCATATTTTGCAGAAAAAATTGAGACCATTTGTCATGCACTCCCTCTTCTCCTCTCCTTTCCCCTCATCCCATATTACTCAGATGACTTCCGCCACTATCTCCTCCTTCACCCCATCTCACAGGAAGAAGTGACTACATCTTACCAAAGCAAATGCCTTTACCTGCATAAGTGATCCCATCCTATCCCTTCTCCTCCGCTTATCTTTAGTCTCTCCCTGCCTACTAGCTCTTTCCCTTCAGCCTACAAACATTCCCATGTCTCCCCCATCCTCAAAAAAACATCACTTGATCCTTCCATCTCCACTAACTACTGCCCTATATCTCATCACGACTAACCTTCTTGAGAAGGCTCTCTGTAATAGGTACCTCCACTTTCTCTCTTCTCTTCTTACACTGTGACTTCTGACTTCATCATTCCACTGAGACTGCTCTCTCCAAGGTAACCAATGATCTCTTAATTTCCATATCCAGTGTGTATTTCTTAATGCTCATTCTCCTTGACCTTTCTGCAGCCTTGGACACCATTTGATCACTCTCTTCTTCTTGATATTTTCTTCCCTCTGGGTTTTTGAGACACCACTCCCTCCTGGTTCTCCTTCTACCTATCAAACCACTTCTCAGTCTCCTTTGTTGGATCCCCTTCCAACGCACACTCTCTCATTACATGTAAGTGTTGCAAAGAGCTCTGTCCTGGGTCCTCACTCAGTGATCTCATCATCTGGAACCTCTCTGCTGGCCTCCAATCTCACATGTCCAACTGTCTTCCTGACATTCTGAACTGGATGTTCAGTAGATATCTTTACTCAGCATATCTCAAACTAAACTCATTATTTTCTCCCTAAACCCTTTACCCCTCCTACCTTCTCTATTACTAACCTCTCTGGCAACATAGGTGTCATCCTCAATGCCTCATTCTCTCCCCTCACCCCTAATCCAATCTGTTGCCAAGACCTGTCGATTTCACCTTTGCAACCTCTATTATATCCCCGTCTCTCCTCTCATACTACTACCATTCTGGTACCGGTCTTTATTACCTCACACTTTGACTACTGAAATAACCTACTGGTGGGTCTGCCTGCCTCAAGTCTTTCCCCACTCCAAATCATTCTCCATTCAGCCACTAAAGTGATTTTCCAAATGTGCAGGTCAAACCATGTTACACCCTACTCAATAAACAATAAACTCCTCTGACTCCCTATCACTTCCAGGACCAAAAGCAAACTCCTCTGGCACACAAGCCCTTCATAACATGACCCCTCCCACACCTTTCCAGTCTTCTTACACCTTACTCCCTGCCTCCTACTCTTTGATTGAGTGCCACTGACCTCCTTACCATTCCATGAACAAGACATTCCACCTCTTGGTGCCAGGTATTTTTCTGTCTGTCCATCATGCTTGGAATACTCTCCTTCCTCATCTCTGCCTCCTGACTTCCCTGGATTCCTTCAAATCTCAAATAAAATCTCATCTTACACAGGAAGCCTTTCCCAACCTCTCTTAATTCTAGTGCCTTCCTTTTGCTAATTATTTTCTATTTATGATGCACATGGCTTGTTTTTAAATGTTTGTTTGCTTGTTGCCTCCCCCATTGGGTTGTGCTCTTCTTGAGGGCAGAGACTGTCTTTTGACTCTTTTTGTATCCCAAATAGTGCCTGACACATAGAAGGCACTTAATAGAAGCTTATTGACTGACTGACGTAGAAGCTTCTCATCCTAGGACTTCCCTCAGAACTTGGAACTGTCTCACCCTGCACCATGCCAGCCCCTTTCTCCCATTGATATTCACCATTCCTTTCAGGGCTTCCATTTAGGGGATAGGCGTAGGCCAGCCATGTTTCATTTTCCTCCCAGCTGTGCCTCTGGCCTTCTGGACTTTACCACCATGATCTTGTGACTTTTTCTCCGTTCTCCTAACCCTCCTCATTTTTAGCTCCCCCTTATGTACTCTCTTTCCTGATTAGAAAGTAAGCTCCTTGAAAGCAGGGACTGTCTTTTTCTTTATTTGTGTTTGTATTTCTAATGTTTACCAAAGTACCTGGCACATAGTAAAAGCTTAGTAAATAAATGCTGCCTGACTTACCACCTTAGAATTGTGTAGTCCAGTCAACCTACCTGGGAGGAATGAGAATCCTTGCTAGCTTGAGTAGGTAAGACAAAGATTGAAGACTATTCTGACAAGTATATGGTTGGAATGACTTGGGAATCAGTAGGTTCTTTTGCTGATAGAAGTTCTCCCAAGCAACAGATAAGTTTGTTGTTGTTTAGTCGGCACCATGCACTTTGAGCTGAAAGGCATCTCAGAGGCCATCTGGTTGAGTGCCTCATTTTAATGGGGAGGAAGCCGAGGCCCAGGGAGCTGAAATGCCTTGTCCAAGGATGCATAGGAGGTAAGCATCAGAGGAAAGATTCAAACCCAGGTCCACTGGCTCCAAAGCCAGTGTTTTCTGCATGGACCAGAGCGTTGACCTCTCTCAAAATAATTTTCCTCGACATTGTCACAGTCATTGTGTAAATTGCTTTCTTGGTTCTTCTTGTTTCTTTCTTCATCATCATACATTTTCTCCAGTTTCTCTGAAACAATCACATTTGGTGTTTCTTTTTTATGTGAACTTGGCAAATATCAATGAACAGGAATATATCCCCATACAAAGAACAGAAAAGGAATACTATATATAAAACTATGAATCTCTACTATGTATAGCTTGTTTTTTTTAACATGCCTCAACACTGCTTGTTTGTGTTCCCTTGTGAGCTTTTTTCCGCTTTCTTTGTGTTATTTAATGATTCATCGGCCTTTTTTTTTTCCTTTGAGGCAATCAAGGTTAAATGGCACAACTAATGAGTATCTGAGGCTGGATATGAACTCAGGTCCACCTAAATCCAAGGCCAGTGCTCTACCCACTGTGCCACTTAGCTGCCCCTGACCTTTTTCTTTTTTTCCCTTTCTTAATACTGCTAAATCCTCAAAATTAAATAAATGAAGCCCTTCCTTGTAACAAATAAATATAGCCACATCAAGCAAATTCACACATTGGCCAAGCTTAAAAATATATGTTTCATTTTGTCCTTCTAATCCCTCACCTGCCTGCCATGGGGTGAAAAGCATGATTCATCTTCAGTCTCCTGGAATTGTGTTCACTCATTTCATTGGTCATAGTTCTTAAGTCTTTCATAGTTGTTTTCCTTAACAATGTTGTAGTCATTGTATCACTCTATCCCACTAAGCAATTTTGTTAAAACATTTTTTAAACCAGTACCTAATAGTTTTGGTGATTATTGCTTTGTAATATGGTTTGAGACTACTAAGCTCCTTTAATGTTTTTTTTTTCATTATTTCCTTTGAAATTTTCAAACTTGTGTTCTTCCAGATAAATTTTATTTTGTCTAGTTGTACAAATGAACTTGGTAGTTTGATTTTTATGGCATTAAGCCTGTTAATTAATGTAAATGGCACAGACATTTCTGTTGTATTTGCATGGCTCAACCATGAGCACTAAAAATCTCTCCAGTGATTTAAACCTTATTTCATTTCTGCATTAATAATTTTGCAACTGTATTTGTGAAAGTACTGAATGTATCTCAAAAGGTAAACTCCCAGATGTTTTATACAGTTTTGTAGTTATTTTGAATGGAATTTGTTTTTATATTTAGCTCTGCTGGGTTTTGTTAATAATATACAGAACAGCTAATGCTTTCGTGTGTGTTTAGCACTCTGAAAATGTTACATAAAATGTTATTTATTATTATCCCTAACAATAAGATTTTTGTTTGTTTTTAGGCAATTGGGGTTAAGTGACTTGCCCAAGGTCACACAGCTAGTAAGTGTCAAGTGTTTGGTCTGAGGCCGGATTTGAACTCAGGTCCTCCTGACTTCAAGGCTGGTGCTCTATCCACTGTGCCACCTAGCTGCCCCCATGTAATAATAAGATTTTTTTTACAAGAATTGGGAGGCATTTTGATCAACTTTAAGCAGCAGAGTCAAAAAATATTCTGCCTAATTCTATGACTTTGGTTCTGAGACAAGGTTCATGCAATTCTGTGGAGGGAAGTTTGCTATAGATTCAAGGATATGACAATGGAGAAGTTTAGTCAACTACGTGATGAGAATAGTCACTTCAAGAAAAGTTGCTCCCTCAGGCCAACTAAATCTTCACCCTGTCATGCTGTAAAATTCTATACTTAGAGATTCTTTTCTTTCTTTTCGGAGTTTCTTGTTCCAAAACAAATGCTCCCAAGTAGAAAAATCCACTAACAATGACAATAGCTAACATTTATATAGAACTTTAGGGTACACTATACCCTGAATAGCTTCACTACATAAGAGCTTGCAGAAACTGATGGGCACTTATTTCACTGGTTTGATAGTGTGCTCATTATAGCAGGCTTAATTTGCAGGCACTGAAAGGGTCCTACTTTAAAATTTTTTAAAATTTTCTTTCTTATGACGAACTTGATAAGCTTCAACAAATGTGGACATTTCAACATATACAGAGAAAAGCAAAAAAAGGGGATTGTATATGAAATGGTGAACTTCTGTTATATACAATTTGTTTTCCAGTCCAGCTTTGGGTTTTGGTGGTAGTTGTCCTTTTTTTTAAAAAAAAATAATTCTAATTTACTGTGGAAATATGTTTTGCATGACTTCATATGTATTGCGGGCATTGTAATTCTTGTTTTCTCAGTGGGTGGGGGAGGAGTGAAAGGAGGGAGAGGATTTGTAACTGAAAATATATTTTTTGATAACTCAAATTTAATATGGTAGTTCTAACACTGCCCTGCTTATCTGTGTTCCTGAGACCCCTACTCTTTAATATGGGATTTCATTCAATTTGACAAGTATTTATTAATTGTATCCAGTAGTCAAGGCATTGTGCTAGGTACTAGAAGAAATGTTTTTAAAATGACATGTTCCATTTCCCCAAGAAGGTATTTTTCTAGGGACAGAGGCAGGTCCAGAAGGTACAAAGATAACTATAATACAAATTAGACAGTTCTAGGGGCAAAGGAAAGATTTCAGATAAAGTTTTAAAAGAAAATTTGAGGAAGGTGAAAGCATTTTTGATGGGAAGAAGGGTCAGGGAAGAGTACATAGGCACTAGATCCTGAGCTGAGTCTTGAAGGAAGATCAGGACTCTAAAAAGCAGAAGGAGGAGAAATACATTCCAAAAATGGTGAATGACCTTCGAAGCAAGATACTGCTTGTTAAGATCCATTTGCCTGGAACATAAAAAGTGTGTGGGGGGAGGGAAGTGGTGGCTGAAATGGAATAAAGATTTTAGAGGGCTTTAAATGCTAGGCAAAGTCATTTATATTTTTATATAGAGGCAATAGGGAGCCACTGAAGGCTCTTGAACAAAGAAAGTTACACGCTCAGGCCTTTACTTTAGGAAAATTATTTTGACAATTATGCAGAGGATGGAATAGAGAGAAGAAAAGCAAGAAGGGGAGAGACTAATTAGAAGATGACTACAATAGTCAAGTAAGAGTGAAAACACCTGAAGTAAGGTTGGAGCGATGGGAGAGGACAGAAGATGGATGTGAGAGATGCTGAGAATATAGATTCAGCAAGACTTGGTAACTGATCAAACCTGTGGTGGAGAGAGGCCAAAGCAAGAGGAGGGAGGGGAAGAATCAAGGGTGACTGGAAGAACATTAGTGCCCTTGCTACAGATGAGTAAGTTTGGAGGAGAGGTTTGGGAAGAAAGTCCATGAGCTCCATTTTGGATAAGTTGAGTTTGAGATGCCAGTGGTAAATCCAAATGGAGATGTCTAGTAGGCAGCTGGCCATATGGAAATAGAGTTCAAGGTAGAGATTAAAACTTTATATATCAATATGGGAATCTATTTGAGTAGGAAAAAAATAATTGAATCCTTTGGAGGTCATGTGATCAGCAAGGGAAAGAGTGGAGTAAAAAGAGAAGTGGGGTCATAACAGACTTTTGGCAGATACCCATACATTGGGTTTGAAAGACAGTTGAAGAGCAGGAAAAAGACTACACAAGGAAGTAGGAATACCAGGAGATACTGGTGTCATGGAAGCCAATGAATGAGAGAGTTTCTAGGCAAAAGGGTCATCAACAGTGTCAAAAAACCTCAGAGAGGTCAGGAAAGATGAGAACTCAGAAAAGACTATTGGATTTAGCAGCTAAGAGAGTTAACTAGAAAGAACAGTTCTAGTGGAGTGGTGGGGTCAGGAGCCTTTTCATCAGGGGTTGATAATTGAGTATGAAGTAAGGAAATATGGGGAAGGGGAGTAGACAGGTATTACTAAGAGATTGGTAGTGAAAGAGAAGAAAAATATAGATCAATAGCACAAGAGGAATGACATGGTCAAATGGAGAGAAGACAATATATAAAACCATTGTTATGGAGAGAAATCTAAACAAGCAATATTATAAATATAAAAATTTGAAATGTGTATGAGAGAAATATGGACCACATGATAAATATCTGGAGGTAACCAAGATATATAGAATACTGCACATTTGGAGTGATCCTAAGTCATCAGAAACCTCAGTGGAATATATAGATTTGATCTGATTTTCCTGTATTTTGTCTTATTTATTTCATGGCATTTATATTAAATTCATATATAAGATGTCCCTCTCAGGGCTATTTCTTTGTTCATTTGAACCCAATAAACATTTAATCACTCCAACAAAATGTCCTTCTGCCCTCCTGCATATTTATTGGTAATTTTGCTGATTTCTCAGCTCTTTGACTCTAAGAATGTTATGAAATAAGTCACTATAGGGTAGCAGAGAGTGACCTCAAATATTGTCCAGCTAATCAGAACTTGACCAGAGTTTAGTTCACTCATAGGCTGTTGTTGTAGTGGTTACAGATGAAACAACATTTCTTTCAGAATGCTGCTATTCCCCTTTCTAGTCTGAAAAGATAAGACATCTCATTGCCAAATTGCAACCTCTCTTTTGGCTGATTTTTGTTGGGTCCATATATTAGAGATGGCTGCACAGTGAGAGATAACGCAATTCAGAATGACTTAAACCAACAATTTGTATAGATGTATATTGGCCATTGGAGAATAACGACCTAAGAAATTACCCATCATACTATGCTGGTATGTACTCCTAGCACTGAGGACATGGAAAAAGCAAAAATGATGAGTTTAAATTTAAAGAACTTAGCTTCTAAATACTGGGTTACTGTAAACCAATACTGTACTTGAATTTTTGTTCTATTTCAATGTAATAACTTTGTTTAAAAAAGATAAACCTTATGCTAAGAATTTGGGGACATTAAAATTGAAGTAACCCTTTAAAACGGTCCTGCTGCATTTCTCTGAGAAGATAGTGAGTCATTTTTTGGAGATTCCTTTATCATTCGGGTGTCTAAGTTTCCTTCTGAATCACAAATGAACAAAAGGTGAGCTGAGGATCTGTCTTACCCTACCTAGTGGTCTTGCCTCCAAAGGCTGCTGGCTAGGATCATAGGTCTCTGTGATCCATGGCCAAGGGCTACATTCCAGAGTTGAGTCTAAAGAAAAGAATGAAGTGATGAAGAAGAAAGCAAAGGAGAAAGAAGATACAGAGGAAAAGCAGTAGGTCAAGAAAGACAGGGAGGACAGAGTGGGCCAACATCATATATCCATTATCATGTTGACATTGACTTGCTGATTTGGATACTATGCTGCTGCCCATCCAGCTTAATCCTTCACTTTGTTCTACCACTGTTTTCGCCACCCTGTCACTGGAAGACCCTCCTCTCTCTGGCTAACACTTCTGCCTTACAAAACCTGGGCGTTTTTTATGGAAGAAATTAATGTCAGCAACAAAGCTGAGTTCTTCAGACAAAGAGAAAGAACATGATCAAATTTGAATACTGATCATTTTTAGATTGTAGTCTCAATGCACACAAAGGCTTGCTAGTCTACAAGTGACCCTCCAAAAGGTAGAGAAGTATTTCAGGGGAACCTAAATTAATATACAAACCTTTATCCAGGTAGCAGATAATTCAGTTGCCTTCTTATGCTTTTTGAAGTCATTAAAACAAGTTTTCAATATCTGAATGTTTGGGGTTCTTTCTTATTAATGTGAATCAGTAGTAGCCTAATATCTATATCTCTTTTTCACTTCTTTGAAAATTTATTGTTACTTCAATTAGTTTTAAATGACCTTGAATACTTTTTTGAATTAGGGAGGGAAAGCTTTTGGACACTAAAACAGACTGACCTATCTGCAAATAGGCAGGTTTCTGTATATAAGCTATTATGAGAAGACCTCTATTGGGTTTTAGTCCAAGAAGCATTTAATAAATGTTATATCTGTAGTACAAAGTTCAATTTAATACACATTTAAGGAGCACCTACTGTGTACCAAGCATTGGGTTTGGCCCTGGGAACATAAAGACAAAAATAAAATCATCTCTGCCTTCAAAAAGTTTACATTGCACTGGAGAACCATTGGAGTGAGTGATATCATCCTAGCTATTTACAATTTGGGAAACTGGGTTGTGAAAATATTATGCCTCTATCTGTAGGATCTTTCAGATTGGACATGACCAACACTTAATAAGAGTTTGTTGAAGGCTGTGTATTGAATAAATGTATCTACATGGAATTCCAAACAACCTGTTTGACTTTTTCCATTAAGTTGATTCACTGACAATGTTATTTTGGCAGGATGCAATAATGGCTTCAGTGACCTTCCCAAGGTCACATAGTCATAGAACCAAGAATAGAATCCAACCCTATGTTCTATCCAGTAGACAATATTTCTTCCTTAAAGCTATAGAGAGATGAATCTTTTGATCAAAAAGTTCTAATTATTTAGCATTTATGTGAACTTTTAAAAGCAGTTATAAGTAAATAAACATACACACACATATGTGTATATATATAGACATAGATTATACACACACACACACACACGTGCATTTGTTGTTATTGTTCAGTCATTTCAGTTATATCCAATTCTCCTTGACCCCATTTGGGGTTAATATTGGAGTATTTACCATTTCCTTCTCCAGCTCATTTTACAGATGAGGAAACTGAGGCAAACAGGGTTGAGTGACTTGCCCAGTGTTACACAGCTAGTAAGTCTGTGAGGCAGGATTTGAACTCAAGAGCTGTGTCTTCCTGACTCCAGATGTGGTATTCTATCCATTGCACCACCTACCTGCCCCGTACACACACAGATACACACACACACACACACACACACACACACTCACGCATGTAAGAATACCTAACAAGTGATCATCCAGTTTTTGCTTAAAGAACTCTAGCAAGGCACAAGTTATCACCTCCCAAGACATTCCACTCTGCTTTGATCATTAGAAAGTTCTTCCTGATGTCAGGCCTGTATCTTCCTCTCTGCAACTTCCACTTATTACTCCTACTTCTGGGGCCAAGCTCAATACATCTTATCTCTCTTCCATAGGGTCATGTCACAGCCCTTCAACTACTTGAAGACAGGCCTTGTGTCTCCTCTAAGTCTTCTTCAGGCTGATCATCCTTAGTGCATTCAATGGATCCTATGATGACATGATCTAGAACCCATTCATCATCCTAGTTGTTCTCCTCTGAGTATTCCCCACCTTGTTGATATACTTCCTAAAAAGGATAGAAAGTGCTCAGTACCCAGTGCTGAGTCCAAACCCATGTGTGGTCTCACCAGGAAAGAGTATAGCAAAACTATCCCTTGCCTACTCCTGAACACTAGACTCTATGCAGTTTAAGATCACATAAATATTTTGGGCTGCATATAACACTGCAGATTCATGCTAAGTTTATAACCCACTAAAACCCCCAGATCTACCTACCTACCTGCCTATCTACCTGCCTATATACCTATCTATTTATCCATCCATCTATCTATCTATCTATCAATCAATCTATTTACCTAATCTTTCTTTTCTTCCTTCCTTTCGTTTTGACTGAGACTCCCTATATTTCTTTCTTTCTTTTGATGCTTTCTTTTCTCTCATTCTAGATTTAAACTTGCCATTTGCCATTTTTGTTCTATCTTTTCCAATCCAAGCATTATTCTCTGTTCTAGAGAAAACTGGAGAAAAGTAAGAGTTGAATAGCTCTACATTTTTTACCATCTCTGTTATTATTTCTTGTCCTCTACATCCAAAGGTATCACCTTAAAAAAATCCTCTTGCCTTCCTTATATACAGTGGTGCAAATTAAATGGGACAAAATAACATAACCAAATTAATTTATTTACCAGATCTCAAATATTAAGATGTTTTTATTTCTAATATGGTAAATATCAACAAATATAACTCATATAAACACAAGCTCTTTGGGGGGTCTCCAATAATTTTTAAAAGTTTAAAGGGGTTATGAAACAAAAAAATTGAGAACCACTAATACGTAAATAAACAAATAAACCTCACAACTTTTTGAATCTCAAAAAAACCCACTTTAAAACTTCAGTTCAATACTTTTGCTACAACAACTTATTTTATGCAATTTCTCATTGAGTTCACAATATTTTGATATTTATTCTTTAGTTCTTCATAATGTAACCACATTTTACAATTTTTAAAATTTTCCCCCAATTACATGTTAAAGTGATTTTTAAACATTTTTTTTTAATTTGAGTTCCAAATTCTATCTCTCCCTTCCCTTTCCCCTCTCTGAAATGGCAAACCATCAGATATAGATTATACATGTACAATCATGTAAAATATTCCCATATTAGTCATTTTATCCAAGAAAACTTGAATAAAATAAAAAGAATGAAAGAAAGTGAAAAATAGCATGCTTTAGTCTGTATTCAAACAATGTCATTTCTTTTTCTGGAGGCAGATAGTATGCTTCATCCTTAGACCTTTGGGATTTTCTTGGATCATTGTATTGTTGAGAATAGCTAAGTCATTCACAGTTCTTCATTGAACAATATTGCTGTTACTATGTGTAACATTCCCCTGGTTCTATTCACTTCATTTTACATCAATTCATGTAAGTCTTTCCAGGTTTTTCTGAAATCATCCTGCTTGTCATTTTTATAGCACAATATTACAGCACATATTCCATTATAATAATATACCACAGCTCGTTTAGTCATTCCCCAACTGATGGGCATCCCTTTGATATCCAATTCTTAGCCACCACAAAAAGAACTGCTATAAATATTTTTTGTACAAATGGTCCTCCCCAACTTTTTTTGTGTCCTTGGGATATAGGCCTAGCAGAAACTATCTTTTTTTTTTAAACATGAGATATTGAGTACTTTTGAAAATTAGTCTATTTTTCTAAGTCTAGCTATAATTATAATCTGTGGATTTTCATTGGAATTTAAATTAATTGAGTTTCCATGCCATTGAAGCATGTTTGTTTCCATGTCTCAGATAAATTTCTTAACCTTTTGTGACATGTTGCCTGATTCAACATGCTGCTGGATTCCATCTCCACTTGGGAACTCTAATTCCAAAACAATTTTGCTTCTCAGTATGTCAATATATTTATTAGAGTTGATCATTCTTTTTATGGAGACAAGACTTCCATGTGAAGCAAAAAATCCTCAAAATATTTTTTGGGGGTGGGTGCTATACAGTTTGATGAACCAGATCTTTCACATGGACTTACTTCTTTTAACCACAGTTTCGGTATATAGCTTTCAGCAAAAATAACCTTTTCCCAATCTTCAGTACTCTAGTGTTTTCATTGTCTTGTCCATGATGTGGATTTTTTTTATCCTTCTTAGCAATTTTTCACAGATTTTTTTTTAACTGGTCTTCCCATTCCTCCAGCTTGAAGAAACCTGTGCTGCATGTAAAGGAATCAGTAACAATCCCTCCAGCTATCGGCTCCATCTAAATATCTGCTTGTTTTTGGCACACTAATTAGGTGTTTTTTGTACACTAATTAGACCATTTCATAGCAATGAATCATCAGTTCATTGTCTTTCATTTTCAACTGTACTTTCCTTAAACTTCAGTGCGATGGATCATGTTTTCATTTTGGGCTTGAATGAGTCCTTGATTTTTCCATACCAATAGCTACTGCATTATATCTTCGGTCATTGAGGCATGTTCTATAAGAGCTACAGCTCCTGCTCAGGTTGCAAAGAGTTGTATTGATTTCTGTTTGTAGATTCAAGAATGCATGTTTTGCATCTATCTTGAGATAGTAAGCTATTCAAAAATCCAGCTCTCATTGCGGTTCCCAATAGCCTTAATCCCAAAAAGGACCTTGATTTTTCTTATGATAATAAAATTTCAGAATCCAGAATTTTTCAGTGTTTGTAGTAGTCTCCATAAGTCAAAATATAAGTCAACTCCACTTGTGATGTATTAGTAATCAGTAAAGCTACCTTCTGTAATAGGTTGTTGTGATTTTTCAGAAAGACTGTTGCCAGAGTTTTTAAGACCTCCGTAGAATCTTTTTTAATTTTATTCATGCCTTTTGTCTTTATGCTGCAGTAATTCCTTAATATAGTCCTGCTGTCCTCTGCCCTGCTTGGACCATACCAGAATATTGTCAGTGCCATGTTCTAGAAAGGATATTGATAAGCCAGAAAGTATCCAAAAGAGGAAGGTAGAAGGTTTCATGTTCATATGAAGATCATTTGAATGAATTGCAGACATTTGGACTAGAGGAGACTTGGGGAAGACCTGATACATCTTTGAAGGACTGTAATTTGAAGGAGTTACTAGACTTGTTTTACTTGGCCCCATTGAGCAGAACTAGGAACAATGGGTGCAAACTGAGGTTCAATGCAATTTAGAAAGACATAAGAACTCCAACTAATGCAATGACCAACCATAGTTCTAGACAACTAATGACGAAGCGTGTACTCACCTCCTGACAAAAATACAGTACAATATGAGTTGCCATTAACTTTGTCCTTTAGAGTTCCCACAGTTATATTCTGCAGTAATTTCTAAAGCAGTTTTACAGCAATAAAGTTCACTCATGCTACAACTCAGGCCAGAGAGGTTATAGAGATGCAGAATGAGATGTTCATTTTTGGACATGGCTAATGTGGGAATTTATTTGTTTCACTTTGCATATTTGTTACAAGAGTTTTTTTGTTTTATTTTCCAGGGAAGGTCAGAGGGAGAGAAAATAAATGATTGTTAATTGAAAAAAATAATTAATGTTTAAGAATAAGCAAAAAAAATTAGGTTTGATGTAAGGAACAACTTCCTAATAATTAGAGCTATTCAAAAGTGAAATTGGTTACTTCAAGAGATAGTGGGTTCCCTGTTGCTGGAAGTTTTCAAGTAAAGGCCACTGTCCATTTGTCAGGGATGATATAGAGGGAATATTTTTTCAGGTAAAGATTGTATTAAATATGACTTCTGAGGTTCCTTCCAATTTGAAGATTCTGTGACTTGTGATTGTACCAATTCACATGAAAGTGAAAAATATATCTTTTATTTTAATGGCAAACTGATACCCTAGCATCTAATAAAAATCCTTAAACCAGTTACACATATCCAGTAGATCATATAAATTGTGCCAGTTTTAAAGTTAAATGTAATGAAGTTTTTGGAAAAAATAAATTCACCAACAATAAAAGCACTAGAATAGTGCCTATTTCCACGTCTTGAACTTGGTAAGTTTCTTTCTATTCTCTGTAAGAGAAAGTTTTGGCAAACTTTGACTGAGTTTAGGCTTATTGACAGGTCAATGATGATATTGCTCATAGCCAACCATTACTGACGCAGAATGTATCAAGTTAAGCACCTTTCATTCCTATTTTCTTCTGAAATTTTCCAAAATTTCATGGTGGTCTTCCTTTCTGGGAGTCCAGGTATGGCATCATATTCTCATGATTTCCTGATCAACAGAAAACAAAATCACAGAAAGACTTCATGGAGCCCTAACTCATTTCAACATGTCAGACACATGGGTGAAAAAGGACAAAAACCAAACTGGAATGCCCCATATTACCTTCTTTGTCTTGTCCAATAACTGTGATGGGGTGAATCCCATCCAAGACAAGGTGAGTGTAATCCATGATGTCACAAAACAAAATAAGAACTTCCAGTCCACCACAGTCCATTTGGCCTCAGTCTTGTTTGTTAAAGCGGAAAAAGAAGAGATCACTGATGATCACTTCATCATCTACTTAAAAAAACAGATTCCCTAGTTTTAAGCTTGCCAGGTCAATGATGTTTTCTATAATATTAGAATGGTTGCTCACTCTTACATCTGTTCTGGTACATTGCAACATGTATAAACCACTACTTCTTACCACTGGTAATACCACCTTACAATACTGGAGTGGATGAGAGACAGATAGTGGAAAGTACAGGAAACCAGGAATCAGGAGACCTGGGCATTATTTATTAGCTGTGTGATAGTGGGCAAATTACTTTAACTTCTCTTAGCCCTTAGTTTCTACATCTGTAAAAATACTTACTCTGCCTATTTTGATATAAAGAAAGTTCCTTGTAAACCATAAAGTGACGTCAGTGTGAGTTATTCTTTGCATGCTGAAAGGCAATGAATGTACTGAAATAGAGAGGTAATAGGATAGAATGACATATTATTACAGCCTAATGATGTTATTAAAAATATAGTGCAATATAATATAATATTATGTACAGTTATTAGTCCTTATGAGTTGCTGTTAACTTTGTCCCTTTAGAGTTCCCACAATTATAAAATACTGCAATGATTTCTAAAGTAGTTTTGCAGCAATAAAGTTCCCTCATGTTGCAGACCTGCTCGTCTTTTGCCTAGATACTAACACCCAACACAACCCAGGCAAGTAACAATGTAAACTGAAATGTGATCCACTCTTCTGCTGCTGTGTAGATGCACAGATAAATTCAAATCTTTACCTACGATTCACCAAAAATTAGTTCCCAAAACCTTATCACTCAATTAAGTCTTTTTGAAACCAATTTTGATGAGAACTGGGAATAAATTTAATTTTTTTCTTTTTTGTTACTCTATACTTTACAAATGTCATAAAATATGAGCATTTCCATACACCAAGAGAAACAGAGAGATAGGATTGTACATGAAACTATGAATATCTATTACATGTGGTTTGAATTTTTTAAAAGAATAAACACATTTATCATATTTATCTCAAAGATGACCTATTTGTTTCTGTCCTTCTAAACCTGTCCCTTGCCATTTTCTTCTTTTTAAAATGCTACAATGACCTCTCTTTTTCATTTTCTTTTGCATCCTTATTGCTGGTTGCCCTTGTTCTTCCAACCTCCCCCCCCATTAAAAAAAAAAAAAAACTACCCTTGTAACTAAAAAGTATAGTCATACAAAATAGATGCACAAATTAGTCATGTTTGAAAATGCGTATCTCAATGGAGCCCTCACCTCTTTGCCAGGTTATGGCCCGTCAGTTAGTCAGTTAATAAGCACTTATTAAGCACCTACTATGTGCCAGGCACTTTGCTAAGTGCTGGGGATTTTTTTTTTAAAAAGGCAAAAGACAATTCTTGCTCTTGAAGAGCTCACAGGCTAATGTTATGGGGTAACATGCATCATCATCAGCCCTCTGGAGTATTGCATGGTCACTGCATTAATCAGTCTTTCTGTTTCTCTTTATAATTTTGTATTTATTGGGTAAATTGTTTTCATTGTTCTTATTTCACTTTGCATCAATTTGTGTCTTTCTAGATTTCTCTGAATCCATCTCTTTCATCATTTCTTACAGTGCAATAAAATAACCTTATATTGACACATTATAATTTATTTAACCATTCCTCAAAGATTGAAGCTCCCTTATTTTCCAAATTTTTACTATTAAGAAAACTATAAATATTTCTGTATAGATGTTATTTGCTCTGTCCATGAGCACTTTGGAGTTCATGCCTAATAGTGGTATTGCTGGTCAAAGGGACTTTTTGGGTATAATTCCAGATTGCTCTCCAGAATGACTGAAACAATTCACAACTCCACCAATAATGCATCAGGATACTCATTTTCCCAAAGCCCCTCCAACAATGATAATTTTCCTTTTTTTTGTCATCTTTGCCAATATAATAGATGTACAGTGGAACTTCAGAGTTGATATTAATTCACATTTCCACTACTATTCTCATAATTACTGGATAGAGACCTGACTTTGAAGACAGGGAAACCTGGGTTGAAGTCCTGACTCTGACACATACCTGTTATATGACCCTGGCCAAGTCACTTTTCTTCTCAATGCTTCACACAAATTTCCAAGACTATAAATTGCAGAGAGGTGCCGACCTGCATTGGTAGAAGTAGCTTCCTCATCCATAGAGTTCTCTGTACTATTGAAATCCCAGATCCAATCCCTTTCCCCTATTTTTAGTGTTTTGGACAACATTTTCATTTGACTGTATATAGTTTGGATTTCTTCCTTTGAGAACTACTTATGCATATCCTTTGACAATTTGCCAATTGGGAAGTGGCTATCATTCTTAGATATTTGAATCTATTCCTTCTATTTTTGGATATCAGACTTTTATCAGAGAAATTTTCTGTAATGATTTTTTCCCAGTTAGTTTCCTTTCTAATTTTAACTCCACTGATTTTTTTCAAATGCAGAAACTTTTCAGTTTTAAGTCAACAAGTCAATAAACATTTATTAAATGTCTACTGGGGACAGCTAAGTGACACAAGGGATAGTGTACCAGGCCCAGAGTGAGGGAGAACTGAGTTCAAATCTGGTCTCAGACACTTAATTTGTTGTGTGACCCTGGGCAAGTCATTTAACACTGTTTGCCTTAGTTTCCTCATCTGTAAAATGAGCTGGGAAAGAAAATGGCAAATTACTCCAGTATCTTTGCTAAGAAAACTCCGAATGGGGTCATGAAGAGATTGACACAACTAAAATGACTGAACAACAACAACAAAAAGTGTCTACTATGTGCTAAGCTCTGAAATAACCAACACTGCACATTTTATCTTATGTGATCCTCTCTACGTCTAACTTAGTCATGAACTCTTCCCTATCCAGTGTTCTAAAAGTTATCTCCTTCCTTGATCCTCTAATCATGAATCCTTACCTCAGTAGTAAAGGTCTTTGGTTTTATTATGTTATTATGATTATTTGAAATAATCCAAATTTTTCTATTGGTTGACTTTTTTTAAAACTAGTATCTAATCATTTTGATAATTACTATATAGTGTGAGATGTGGTACTGCTAGGCTCCCTTCCTTCCTCTTTTGTTTTTTTTTGGGGGTGGTACATTGAACAGAATGTTGGGCTTGGAGTCAAGGCAACTTGAGTTCAAATCTGACCTCAGACACTTAGAATATGAGTGCAAGGAAGTCACTTAATTGCAGTCTGTCTCAGTTTCCTCATCTGTAAAATAGGGATTATAATAGCACTTACCCCAGTGGGTTGTTGTGAGGATGAAATGTGATAATATTTGTAAAGCACTCTGCAAACCTTAAAGCACTATATCAATTCTAGTTATCATTATTATTATGTCCCATAAGATTTTTTAATGATTTTCTTCTAAATAATTTTTTATTTAAGTTTCTAGCTGTACAAAGTAATACTTTGGTAATTTGGCCTCTCCATGAATAAATTAATTAATTTTGATAGTATTATCATCTTTGGTATGTTGGCATTCCAATTATTTAAGTCTGTCTTTATTTCTGTAAAAAAAATGTTTTAAAGTTGTATTCATATAGTTCCTATGTGTTATGGCAAATGGACTTCCAAATATTTTCCACATTCTGTAGTTAATTTGAACAGAACTTTTATTTTTATCACCTATGTCAAAAAAATCTGGAGACTGATGTAGACTTTTTTATATCCTGCTACTTAGATGAAATCATAAATTGTTTCAATAAAATTTTATTTAAATCTCTAGGTTTCTCTAAGTAGACAATTAATTAATCTATAAATGACTATAGTTTGGTATCCTCTTTGCCCATGCTTATTCCTTCAATTTTTTTCATGTCTTATTGTTATAGCAAGCACTTCTAAAATTATATTAAGTAAATGTTGATAATGGTCATCCCAGCTTTACCACAATCTTATTGGAAATACCTCTAGCATTTCTCTATTACATACATTGGTAGTACCTGGTTTTAGATAGATACTGTTCACCATATTAAGTAAAGGTCTAGTTATTCCTATGCTGCCTAGTGTTTATGAAAGAAAGGCTTTTGCTGTATTTTGTTAAAAGATTTTCTGCAGTTATTAAAATAATCAGGATTTTTATTGTCTTTGTTATCAACGTGGTTGCATTCCTAAAATAAATCCAACCTAAGACCTTGAGATAAATTAGAAGAGCTGAAGATAAAATTTTACTTTAAGTATGTCTGCATTTAAAATTAGACATGTAAAGCAATTAGGAGTGTGTACATTATCTTTTACTGCTTTTGCAGCAATTCAGAAAAAAAAATTACCAGACTATGTGTGAAAAGTGGCTAAAGACTATTGATTATCCTACAGTATGAGATATCCCTAGTCCTGCATAAAACACATGATACTAGAATGTGAGAACTGTAATCTGCAGCAGTTTATTAACATGACCAAAAACACTCTGTCTTTATGTTGCATGAGTGAAACTTTTTTTTGAGGCTTCCAAAAGACCTGGTATCAAAACTCAGGCTCTATCACTCAGAAAAAGGTGCCATATATTAACATAATCCTAAAAATTGGTTTTATTTCTAAAAGAAGTGTTATTCTTCAAAAAATAAATACATCTCTGAATGATATTGGTTTCAGGGTTCATATGAGAATCTTCCGGTGCAATAATAGAATCCCTATACCTGTTAGATTTAATTTCTATTCATTCTAGATTTTCCTTGTGAGGTATTATTTTTAATTGGTAGAACAAAATGCAGAAATGTAGAGAAAAAAAAGAAATACCAAAATAGCCTATCTTTCAGACATGGCCAATGTTTGCATTTGTTTTGGTTAACTGTGCTTCTTAAAAGGAGAATTGTTATTTTTTAAAGGGGGAACAAAATTGGGAAGGAGGCAGGGAAAGCAATTTAAAAAAGAAGAAAAGAAAAAAAATTGTCAATTAAACATTTAAAGTTCACAAAAGAGAGCATAAGGAAGTTCAGAAGGGGGACACAGACAAGTAGGACAATATGCATACTATCATGTTAAATTTAAGGAATATTTAAAACAAATTGAACATAATAGAGATTTGTGGATTCACATACAATTCTTTTTCTGGTCTTTGTGTGTGCAAATGTTCATATTTGCTGCCATCTGTTAACTTCATGACAAAAAAGACAATACAAATTAAGACCCTTCTTACCACTGGTATACAGCAAAAGTTTATTATGAATACAGTGCCAACAGCAACAATAATACAAGTTAAATCCTACTCTGTTAGGTTAGGCAAAGCCTACATTTTATTGTCTTTTCCAATGTTTGATTAGATACTTTGCTCTTTTAATGAATCCCTTATCTCATTAATGTGGGTACCAGTGAACATCACAACCATCCATGCCTCCTTCATCTGAACAATGCTTGCCCTCCTGTAAGCTTGGGAAGGGAGGGGAGCAAGAGCTGCACAATATGCTGTGCAGTTGCCTCTAAGTTTCTTGAGGTTACTTGGGAGCACATAGACTATCTCTTACCTCTTGTTCTTGCTGCATGACCATCCCAGCAGCTCTTTTGGTTCTTTGGTGATTATGGCATTTCATGATTTATAGCTTTAGGATATCATTGGAACAATACAGGTATTTAAAAGATGGGGTGTGGGTTCAAGGAGAAGACAGGTAGTCAATGAAATTATTGCAAAATCTGCCAAATGCAATCTAGACTGTTTTCCCCCTCCCGTTCTGGGTCCATTTCATTGTTGATCAGTCAACAAGCATTTATTTTTAAATTTTTTTTTTTTGGTGAGGCAGTCAGGGTTAAGTGACTTGCCCAGGGTCACACAGCTAGTAAGTGTCAAGTGTCTGAGGCTGGATTTGAACCCAGGTCCTCCTGGCTCCAAGGTGTGAGCTCTATCCACTATACCACCTAGCTGCCCCAACAAGCATTTATTAAATGTTTATTGTGTGCTAGGCATTTTGCTAAGTGTTGGGGATACAAAGGAACTAGGGAGGAAGCTCCTGTCCTCAAGGAGCTTACATTTTATGGGGGAGACAATGTGTACACTAGGCACATGCAAGACATATAAAGTTATATAACTTTGACCCTTGAAGTCTTCTGGGGTCAAATAGAATAAATCTGATCTAATCCTTCTTCTATATGATGGCCCACTATACACACACACACACACACACACACACACACACATAAAACTAACCTTAGAGAAGAAGGCACTAGCAGTTAGGGGTATTGGAAAAAGCTTACTGAGAAGGTGGCAATTGATCTGAATCTTGAAGGAAGTCAAATGAGATGGGAGGGAAATGAGATCTGATTGGTGGGTAGCTATAGTTGCATAGGCTATCTATCCAATTCCATATCTTAATCTGCATAATAGTCATTCTTTATCCACTTATTAGCTGGATAGTTAGGCTGAACTCTTTTGAGTGCTTATGGGAGTAATGGGAGATATGGGATTATGGGAAACTGTACTGTTCAGAGATTTGACAAGATCAAACAATATAGGCTCTAACCAGAGTATCTGGAGGACCCTATCTTCTTTTTTCATCCCTTCGTACAAAATTTTAACTGTCTAAATTGCTGCATTGAAATTTTATGACATTAATTGCTTATAATAAATGGGGCCCTAATTGAGGCTTAGACATATTTCTATTAGAGAGATTTTAATTTTAATGATACTGGGGGGAGCAATTGTAATGATTAATAAAATCTACAGTTTTTTTTTATCCTTCTTAATGTTAATTATCCAGAATAACAGCTCTTTTTCCTTTGAAAGGCTAAGATAATTATCAAGATGCTTAAGTATTTTGGATGCTTAAGCCTAGCTTTTCCTTTCTGTGCTGTTACTGAGTACTACACGCAGAGAACCGTAGAATTTGAGTTAGAGAACATCAATGGCCAATTGATCCAACCCATACCTAAAAAAGAATCTTCACTACAGCATGCTTGACAAGTGGTCATTCAACCTCCACTTAACATTCTTCAGTGATGGGTATTTACTATCTCCCAAAGCATCACATTCCATTTTTGGACAGCTCTGATTGCTAAGTTTTGTTGTTCTTTCTTTTCCCCCGATACAGTGAACCTAAATCGGCTTTACTGGAAATGCCACTTATTGCTTCTACTTCAGTCTTCTGGGGTCAAATAGAATAAATCTAATCCTTCTATATGAGAGCCCTTCAACTACTTGAAGTCAACCATTACGTACCCTCCTTAGTCTTCTTTTCTTTCCAAGGGCTAAACAACTTTTCTCCTGAGGTTCTGATTTCTTCTTTCCTATAGTACACCTCCCCCCCATTCTCCTCCTAGGACTATTCAGAATACTTCTTTTTTATTCCCTTCATGGAGTTTCATCAGTTGATGAACCAACAGACATTTATTATGCACTAAGTCCCAAGTACTGTGCTAGGTACTGGGAGTACACAGATAAAAGCTAAAAAGAGATTCTGTCCTCAATTACAATCTAATTGAAGAGCCAACATGCTTATGTAGCCTTTACATGCATACAGAGAAATATTCAAAACACATATACAGCACATACAAGGTAACCTTGGGGTGGGAAGAGGGGAGGAAGACATCAGTATCTGTGGGTACCAGGAAAAAACTCGTGTATGTAGTGGAGTTGGATCTGAGTCTTTAAGGAAACCAAGGCTTCCTATTTGTTTACACTCAACTAAGGCAGTGTGATATAGATGAAATCCCACCACCAATATTTACTACCTATGTGACCTTGGGCAAATCACTTAACTTCGCTAAACCTCAGTTTCTTCAACTATAAAATGAAGAGATTGGATTGAGTGTCTTCACGAAATCAATGAACTTTTAGAAAGTTTGTGGAAGTTTGACTTTGCCAGAATCTTATCCTGTTGAGTGATGTCCAAGATGTCCACTTATATATCTGCCATCCAAATGAGTTTCAAGCTATTTTTAAAGTATTCATACATCCAATTTGATCATTTCCATGGAAATGACTAGCTGGTTGTTCAACAGTTACTCAGTCCAAAAATTAGCTACTAAACCAATCAATTTAGGGGGGAAAATCCCAGCTAGACAGATAGCATATGTAAACACAACTTCAGCTTTTTTGTTACCAGGGCCATTTGGATCTTCACAGCTTAATCTTACTCCGTTTTCTGAAGACCTATCTTTGCTATTTTCTGGGTTTCCTGGGCCAATTTATGTTTATGTTTCCAATTACAGTTCCCTTAATGCATCAGTTTGCATTTTCTCTCTTAATTCTCTTTGTTCTTCATTGTCAATCTGTCTAATCTCTTCAGGTCTATTGTATCATTTCTTTGTTCCTACTAGTTTTTACAAGGATTTCCAATTTAGTATCTTATCATTTCAGTATTAAGCATGCATACCATCTGTGTCATGTTAGGGGTATTATAATATTCCTATCTTGGCTTCCTTTCATCTTTCCCTGGTCCTGGAAATGGACGAAGAGCTTGTGTTTAATAACGTCATTTGCATCAGCATGTCCCAAATGACCAAGACACAGAGGCTGGGAGAGATTAGCATGGTAATCTCATTCTGACGGATAAAATTAGCAAAGATATTCCCTTGCACCGAGAGCTGCCATTGGCGAACTGCCGTGCTTTGAATCAATTACTAAATTACTTTGAGCTCTAAGAAGACATTAACAGAAAAAAATTGCCATCGACCCGAAGGGAAATAAGATAAAAAATATGCGATCATTAAATCTCTCGCTACTCTTCGCGAATGTGACTCACAAGAATTGTACAAAAAATAAGGCCGAATTTAATTTTTAACCGTGGCCCCTGTCATCATTTCATCCCAAGTTCTCCCATTGCCTGTAAGTGTGTTGTGGTCTTTCCCATTCAGCTCTTGAAGGCAAAGGAGGAGGAGGGAGAGGAAGAAGTAAAGGGGGAGAGCAACAGAGAGGCAGATCTCAGTTCTTACATTTCTTCCCTCATATAGCAACTAGCCTGAGGAACCAAAGCAAAGTTTCTGATCCTGACTCAATTGTGAATCAAGACAAGTAGGGAGAGAGAAAGAAACTTGGCTCCTTGTGAGAGAATTACTTTGGGCAATCTCCCTGGGAGGTTAAACAAGAGGAATATTCAGACTAATTCTCTTTTCCTCATTTCACCAAACCCATAGTGAAAGAGTCAAGATAGATGGATGGAGATCCTCCCACCAGCCCAAGGCTATCAAAGGCGAAGGTTTTGTTTCACTTTCAAAGCTATGTGTCAGAAAAACAACAAAATTTAAAAAGGTCTACTCTGCTGGCAAGTTCTTTCACCCTTGTTCTAATGGAGGGCAGCAGTGCTGCAAGCTAAGGGAAGGCGTTCACATGCAGAAAGAAAGTGAAAAGTGGCATTTTTAGCACGGGGCCTAGGGAATCCCAGTGGCGTAAGTAATTGCTAATATTATTAGCACAGTATACATATCAGCTGTCGAGGTATTATGAGGACCTGAATTCAATCTCAGTTGGAGGAGTCAGGGTCAACATCATTAACTATAGATCCTGTCCTGGTTTACATATAGATGCCTCAGGGCAAGTGTCTGCCAGATACATCTCTATAGATGGGCATAGCTATAGGACACGAGGTTGGGGGTGGGGGGGGGCGTGCTAATCACACACTTCGGTAATAGACAACAAGCTTTTGTTTATCTGAAGGTTTACTGGAATTAACTGATTAGTGTCAACTTGACACAATAACTTTTGTCTACAATGCAATAGATCATTATGATGGGTTTATTGATGGAGTGTGCTGTCTAATGTAAATCGTAAGAGGAGAAGAATTTACATGAAGTAGGGAAGATTCTTCTTAAGAGGAAATTGAAAAAGCTGTTAGTAAATGCATCTGTGAAAGGACACCTTCTGTGTCTTAGGGATATTACAATAGTAATTGTGATATTAATAACAATAAATATAAGGGAGGTTTGTAATTGAAATGTATGCAAGCCAATGTTACTAAATGCATCTTTGAAAGGACAAGCCTTGTGCTCTTATGGATATTACAGCAAAACTGTGGTATTAATAACAGTAATTATAAGGGAGGTTTGTAAGTGAGAGGGATGCAATCCATTGTTAAATTAAACTCAGAACATGAAGCCATTAGAGGAAAATGAGGGAATAAGTCTGGGGAGTTCAGCATGACACATCTCTAACACATAACTTGCTTGGGACAATGGCAGAAAAGTGAAATGAAGGCAGATTAAAGTTATATGTTTACCTAGAATTTTAAACAATTGTAAATAACTTATTCGGAAACTGCATTCATTTCAGGGAAGACATTAAAAACCAAGCGTGCTGTAGAACAGTTTCTTAGAGGAAGCATGCCTATCCCACCAATAGATGGAAACTTAAGTGTGAATCTTTCACCCTCCTGCATAATTAAAGAGGAAATATTCTGGGTGAGTTTAGACCCTTCATATTAGGAAGGAATTCAACAGTGTCTAGACACAGATCATTATGATTGCTCCCAGCTGCTGATAAATCCTATAAGAGAAAAGATGGCTTGGGAAGGGAATTGACTAGTGTCCTCGAAAGTGAAATTATGAAGTTTTCTAAGAAGGGCAAAGCAATTTTTAAAGGGACAAAGAGATGAGACACATAGCTTAGCAAACGTGGTACTTCTAACCCCCAAATCACCTCTTCCTTCTTTTGGAACATAGCCCTCTACCACAATGGCAAGCTTTATTGAAATAGGGTCAATACAAGGCATGATTGTGCACCGAAAAATTAAGTAATTAAATTTTGAGTGTCTCATTAATGGATCATCCTAAAGAGAGCAATTAGCAACCCCAGTCTGTCCTTGTGGGGAAAAAATGTTTTCCATTCTTCTGCCCTGGAATATACTATCTTTTCATTCCTATGTTATATATTTGGGGTGAAATCCCCAAAATATTCTAAAATTTCAATTATCTCAAAAGGCTAGAGAGAGAGATATCACATAGGCTGTGTGCAGTGTGGAACTGCATCTTGGGATGGAGTGAGGAGAGAAGGGACTGTACCTGCAACATATTGTTTGTTCTCATGCACGCCAACAAAACAAACTTACGGTACATTATTCAATATCATGCCTTCTATATATCATTCAATAAAAATAGAAAACAAACAGGAGGGTGCTGGTAAATGTTTAACAACCAGCTTTCCAGGAAAACTGTGCACAAGAAACACTTAAGTTGAATCTGCATTAAAAAAACATTTTCTCCATCATTTTCTTAGACAACAAACAAAACAATAAATTATGCTCTTATTTATAGCAGTTACCAAATTCCAAGGTGAGAATGCTCATACTGAAAATGGAACAATCAGCTCTTGTGAATCCACCAGCACACTCCTTGAATTCAGGGACAACTTCTATACAGATTATCTACAAATAAGGAATAGGAATCATAGGACAAGAGACATTAGAGCCGTAAGGGGCCTTAGACATCATTTTGCAGGTGAAACTGAGGCCCATAGAAATTAAATGACTTTCCCAAGATCACCAGTGACAAAGTTTGGATTTGAATGGAGGTCCTCTGACTTCAGATCCAGCAATCTTTTCACTACAGCATTATTGTATTTTAGATATCCAGTGCAACTAAGCAAATTTATCTCTTAACCTCCCCCAGCCGTAGTTTATTTATCTATAAAATGAAGGGGACTTGTTTTTCTTCCTCTACTGTTGGAGGAAAAAGCTGCCTCCGTGAATGACAACGTGACCATCAGAACCAGAATATTCATGACCACAGACTTCTTCAAAGAAAACAGAAGATTTGTAAAGGGCCTTTATCCTGGAAAGACCAAAGAGCCCAAGATGCACAAGATGACTCCTGACATCATTTTCATCTTTGGATTCAGAACCTTTTTTGAAGATGGCAAAACAACAGGCTTTGACATGACTTTTAATTCTCTTGACTAAGCAAAGAAAAATGAACCAAAGCACAGACTTGCAAAGGAATGGCTGATATGAAAAAGAAGAAGGAAGTAAACAAGCATTTACTAAGTATCTGCTGTGCATGAGGTACTGTGCTAAGCTATTTACAAATACTATCTCATTTTATCCTTTTAAACAACCCTGGGAGGTAGGTGTTATTATAATCCCCATTTTACAATTGAGGAAATTGAGGCAGATGGCAGTTAAGTGACTTGCCCAGGGTCACAAGCTTGTAAGTGTCTGTGGCCAAATTTGAACTCAGGTCTTCCTGATTCTAGGCCCAGTGCTCTATTCACTTGGTCACCTAGCTGCCTCAAGACATCAAGAAGGAGTGGAAGGAATGCAAGAACAGAATGGAGAAAAGGATACCACAAAGGTCAAGTGTTGGTGCTGGCAAAAAGCAAGCTGGAGATTGCCATAGCAGAAAGATTGAGGAGTACTGCAGCCATGTTTATCTGTGAAGATTGTGGTTTTTTCAACAATTACGTAAAAATTTTTTTTAATGAAGGGATTCAATGATATCATCTCTAAGGTCCTTTCCAGCTCTCTATCTGGGGTCCTATCACTAACATGGGCCTGCTGGTCTCCCTGTGATCTCTAACTCAATCATCCTCTCCAAGTCTAGAGAGATTCTTCATTTGCAATGTGGCAATTGCCTAATGATAGGAGAGATCGTCCATTTAACTTAAAGCCACGTGAACATTCTCCTTCTCTTTGTTTCTTATTCTTTCTTTTCTTCTTCTTTTTTCTTTCTTTTTTCCCCCAGATTTGATCAAGGTTGATTTACCTTGCTTACTAACACTTACCCTCCACATGGAAGGACTTCAATTCATCTGGAGAGGAGTAGAGTTACTGGGGAGAGTTGGTGAGTCTTGTCAGTGATACCAAAAAAAAGTCAGTGGAACGTTAAAAATTCACAGAAGAGAGCAGAGAGAGGTTCAGAAAGGGACAAGGACAAATGGGAAAGTTTTGTTTGTTTGTTTGAGTTTTTTTTTTACTTACAGGTCACATAGATTTTTCAAGAGAGGAGTCAGAAAGAATCTTCTCTCTTGGGTTTTTTGTGTTGCGAGAGAAAGAGGTTGCCTGCTCAGGAACAAAGCAATCAATCAAGGTTGGGGGAGTGGGGGAGGGGAGGATTGGTTTGGAACTTCTTGTTGGATAGAAAAACAGGAGAAAAGAGGTAATGTCGCTCTGGACACCATCCCCCTCTCTTTCCTTAATTTTTCAGGGTAATAATAGGTAGTACTTATATAGTGCTTGAAGGTTTACAATGTTATTGTGTTTGATTTTCACAACAAATCTTGGAGGTAGGAGCTTTTATTAATACCATTTTACTGCTGAGGAAACAGAGGTTGAGAATATTTAAGTGATTTACCCAGAGTCACACAACTAAGTTTCAGAGGCAGGATTTGAATCTCAGGTATTCTGGACTTCAGCTCTAACACTCTATTTGCTCTGTTATCTAGCTGTTTAACAAATACACTGAAGCATCCAAGCTAAGGAGACTCGGCTAACTTGGGAGCAGTTATGTTGGCTCAACTGGTCCCTCCCCACCTATCAGGTATCTAACTAGAGTCCTTGGGCTGTGTCTGCTATAGCCCTGTAGGCTTTGGTGCTTAGCTACCAAGCGCCCAGATTCCTATGAAGGCCAAAAGAGAAGCATTTCAGTTCCTTGTGGTTAGCCAGCTTCTAGCCACCTCTAATGACCCAGAGAGTTTGTCTGAGAAAGACCGAAGAGCTAACAGTATACCCTAAAGACTCTTAGAGTGGCATTCAAATCTTCATGACCAGACTTTGTCCTGAGAGAAACACAGCATGTGTATCTGCTAGATGAGACTGATATATGCTGAGGAAATACTTAAATGTGTCCAAGAGATAGTAAGACCATAGCATTAGAGCTGAAGGAGACCTCACAGGTCACCCGCTTCAGTGTGTTCATTTTATAGTTATAAGCCCAGTTAAGAGATTTTGCCAAGGTCACAATAGATCATAAAGTGGTTGAGCCAGCACTGGAACCCAGGGCCTCCGACCTCAAACCTAGGACTCTTTCCCCTCTACTATGTGATCTCCTCCAGGTAGGAGATTGCTTTGTTAGGTAAAAATCTTTGCTTTCTTTTCTTTAAATCTGTTTTGGGGAGATACCTTCCTTGATTTCCTCAGTTTGCCAGTTGCTAATGATCTTCAAATTGTTTTGTATTTATTCATCTGTATATGTATTATATCTCAAGCAGAATGGAAGTTCCTTAAGTACAAAGCCTGGTTCATTTTTGTCCTTGAAGGCCTCCCGCCTTCCCGTAATAATTTGAAGATAGGTGCTTAATGAATGTTTGTTGAACAAATTTGAATTGCTAACATCTGTGTGGTTCTCTGAGGTAAAAACAGTATTTCCAACAGGGCTTAGGCTTTTTTGCCTTTGGCTTCCCCTTGGTTCATTTTAGCTAATGAGATCTTATTTTTGCTTTTTATTTCATAATTGTGCCTCCACTAAACTGGTCCCACTAAACTAACTCTCTTTGGGTTTTCTATCTGTGGAGCCTTTGGCCTTCTCTGGAATTTGTTTCCTTCAGATCTATGAAAAGCAAGTCTATCCTGAAGCTCCTTCTCTTCAGCTCAGAAGTTAATGATTAGAGAAAGTAACCCCAGCAACTCCTTCTCTGAGTGAGTCACTGTCTGCCAGACTGGAATCTGTGTGTGTGTGTGTGTGTGTGTGTGTGGTGGGGAAAGGGGTTGAAATAGTGGTGGGTGGGAGGGGAGCAACTTGAGTGTGTGATACAGAAGGGGGGGAACCCTGGGATAAAACCTCAGCTCCAGTCCCCCATACAATCGTAGAAGATGCCAAGGGATAAGGGAGACATGTCATACTAGTCTATGATAGAAGTTCCCAACATTTTTCTAAAATTTTTTGTATTGGGAGAGAAAGAGTCCTTTAAAACTAAATCCGTATGTCCATTAGGAGTAAGTCCTTTCTGAGTAGAGATTATTTCATTCTTCATACACTCCACACCTAGGTGTTTAATAAAGGTGTTTAGTGGGTGCTTAATAAATACTTGTTACTTGATTGATTGATCTCCCTGGGGAGGGGATAGAAATCAAAGTGGTCAGTTTTCAGCTTTGATAATCCACCAACCAGTTGATATTCACTATTTGAGGCTGTGTTTATCCATGGAACTGGCTTTGAATTTATTTTTTTAAATTATCGAATTCAGTAAAACCATTATCTTAAAAACATATACCTGATATAAAATAAACCATTATAATTTTTACTTTCCACAAGGTAGGACTGGTGTCCAGTTTCAAGTTTTTGGAAACAAAGTGTGTGATTCTAAAAACATGCAAAGAGAATAACAAGGCTGGGTGCCTAGAACCTGTAATGCTGTCAAATAGATCAATAGTAAAGGGTCTTGGTTTCCATTCTTCTCCTGTCTCTTTAGGATGACCTGTGAAGATCAAAGAATACTGGTAAGGCTGTTTGTGTGCCACTGAGTCTGGTTGTTCTCATGGATCGGTTGTATTTTAAAAATAAGTCCAAACACCCCATTTTTTCCAAAAATTTCTTTGTGGATCAACAGTTGGAGGCAATATGGTCAGCATACTTTTGCCCCCAGAGAAAGAGAAACAGGAAATATCCAGGTACACTTGGCTAGGCTAGGGGTTCTTCTTTGAAGACTTAGGAACCACCCCCAGTATCCCAAAGGGCCCTCCCAAAGACAATAATATAAAGCAAGTAGTATTGATATGGGGGTTTTGGGAAAGTAGGAGGAGGAGGGAGGTCATCTTCTTAGTGATTTAGGTTCAAATCTGCAAGGTGGACATGTAGGCACTAATGATTTTTAGACATTGTAGCTATTGCTGCCCAGCAACTAACCAAGTAAAAGGAAACTGAGGTAAGGAGTGGCGTTTGTAAATGCTCTCCATTGTTGCAATGCACTCCATTGGTAAAAGGTTGAAACTACTTGTCTTGGACCATTAAATCTTATAGAAAAAAATTGCAGAAGGGCATGCTAGCATGGGCCTCGGCAAATAAGGCCAGAGACTTAGAGCTGGAATGGATCACAAAGGGCAAACAGTCCAAATCCCTTCTTTTTATAGATGAAAGAACTGAGGGCCTAGGGAACCTCCGTGACTTGCCCAAGGTCATAAAGGTTGTAAGCATACTCTCCCCCTCGGGGAGGTGGCTTGCTTAGAGCCCCACCACCTGTAACTGTCAGAGACAGGGCTCAGACCTAGGCTTCTTCTCACTCTAGGTCAGTCCAATACTGTCTCTACCACATCAGTGGCATTCTTAGCAGGTCCCTGACCACCACTGAGGCAGTAAAAGTTGAAGTGGTAGAAAAAAAAATGGCAAAGTGGAAAGAGTTCTGAGTTTGGAATAGGGAATCTAGGTTTGGATTTTGAGTTAGGCACCTGAGTTCAAGCCCTGGTTCTGTCTCTTTAAGTATAACCTTGGACAAGTCATAAACTCTCAGGGTCTCTGTTTCCAAATCTGGAAAACGAGTGGGCTGGAATAGATGGCCTCGAACTTTCCATCAAGCCCTAAATCCTATTGTCCTATCATCCTCTACTTCCCTTCCTCCCCTATCTCCCTTCCCCATGCACACAATGAAGGAAAGGGGGGAAAAATTAAGAAGAGACTTTTCCAGGAAAAATCTCATCCTCTCCAAAGCCATGGAATGGAAGAAAATCCTTCCAAAGGAGAACTAGAATGCTACTTCGTCCTTTTCCACCCATCTCCCTAGGTGATAAATAAAGTTAACAATGCCTACCTTTTAGGTCAGAGGTTCCTAACCTAGGGTGGATGAACTTCTTGTTTTTTTTTTTTTTTAAACAACTTTAGTAACTATGTTTCGACAAAATCAGTTTCCTTTTTAATTTATCTAATTTATTTAATGCATTTTTAAAAATTCTCTTGAGAAGAAGTTCATAAGCTTCACCAAGGTTAATAACCTCTGCCCCAGGGGCACATGGTCTGAAAAAGAGGGCATGTGTGTGTCTAATCATGTAGCAGGTCATATATGAACAGACAGCTGTACCCAACAAAAATCAAGGTCAGATACGAAGACTTGAATGTCGACATATGCCCCCTTTCCCTCCCTCCTCATCTCCTCCTCCTGGCTCCCCTGGTTCCCTTCAAGTTTCAACTAAAATCTCACCTCCTTGGGGGGCAGCTAGGTGGTGCAGTGGATAGAGCAATGGCCCCGGAGTCAGGAGAACCTGAGTTCAAATCTGACGTTAGACCAAACACTTGACACTTACTAGCTGTGTGACCCTGGGCAAGTCACTTAACCCCATTGCCCAGCCCAAAAAAAAAAAAACCAAAAAAAACCCCAAAATAAAATCAAATCCCACTTCCTGCAAGAAGCCCTTCCTGAACCCCCTTATGCTAGTGGCTGCCCTCTATTGATCATCTCCAATTTATCCTGTACATAGCTGGTCTGTACACAGGTGTTTATATATTGTTCCTACCACCACCTTCCCCCCCCCCCACATTAGATTGTTAAGTTTCTTGAAATCAGGACCATCTATCTTTTGCATTTGGTGGGGGTGGTAACCCCAGCACTTAGCACCGTTGCATGGTACTTAGGAGATACTTAAATAAATGCTAATTAACTGGCTGATTAATGCAAAGAAACAGGAGACATAATTTGAACCAATTCTGATTTCAGAATCTGCCAGCAAAAAAATGTCTTTACACTGAAATCCCTGAGAGGTCGGTAAACTAATCGCATGTGGGCCCTGGGCCCACATTGGATTTTATTCATTTAAAAAAAGAAGTAGAGAAATGATGAGCCTCTTTGGTGATTCAGACTCTCTTTAGTTCTCTGGGCCCGGGGCCTCACACCCAGGTTCAAAGCCTACTAGCAACTCCTTTTTGGCATTTAGCAAGAATCTAATCACTCAGCATTTGATATTCCTCTTCAGGGAAGAAAAGCCAGGGAATCTCCAAAGGTCAGAACTGATGCAATTTGGGAAATAAAAGCATCCCATCCATTTCCGAAGCTTATATATTTTGTGCCGAAATAATTAAAATGTTTAATCCCAGAATTTGTCTCCTGCCCCAAACACATCATCTCATTAACCAGGGCAGTGTGAACGATAGAAATCTATTTAATCATGTTAACGATTTTTATTATAAAACAGCATCAGAATTGTGTTTGGTTTAGTGTAATCCATTTTCTGTCAGGCATTCAGCTTAATGATATTTTCTTGTTTTATTTACTTATGTCTTTCATTATCTGTTTTTATGTCCTGTTCAGAAACACAATAACTAGCCAACATGAGAAGAGTGGTAGCGTACTTCACCGGGCATGTTTCATTTTTCATCTTTAATGAATCTGCGTAGCTGCTCTAGAGTCAGTCGAGGGAAGATAAACATTCAAACAACCTTTAAAAGGAAATCCTCTGAAATTAATATCTATGTCGGGGAATAACTGAAAGACGTAAGTCCTTTGGAGATTAGTGGCACTCCCACACTTAACAGGCATTATGAAACATGGCACTCTGCACTGTCAACTTGCTTTCTTCTCTCCCTTCCCTGTCTTCTCTCCCTTCCTATCCACACTTTTGCTGGCTTCCTTCCTGACATCCAACCATCTTGGAAGCATAGATTTAGAGCAGGATGAGTCCCTAGTGGGAATCAGAGTGCCAGAGAAACGAAATAGCTTACCCAAGGTCTTGCAGGTAACTAGTAGCAGAACTGGGATTTGAACTCAGATCCTCTGGCTCCATGTCTATTATCAAAGTACAAGGAAAATGAAGCACAATGAGTAGACTCCACTTCCCACTAGTAATGAGCACCTAGTTCATGTACCTCCTATGGCACCTGGTTTTTGTCCCTCCCTGATATTTATCTCAAACTACTGTGTCTCACAGGTATCTGTGTTTGTGTCATTTCCCCATAACAAGCTGTAGGTTCCATCAAGGCAGGGACCAAGCTCTGTACCACTTCCCAGGACCTAGCACAGTGTATAACATAGTTAAGTGTATTTGTATATGTATATGTATATGTATACACACACATATATTATATATGTATATGTATATACACACACATATGTATGTATACACACAATGTATACAATATACATAATATATACATATACACATGTATATATCGTGTACATTGTATATACACATATATACACACAATGTATATATTGTATACAAGGTATATATACAATGTATGCAATATATACAATATGTATATATAATATATACATGTATGTATTGTGTACATGGTATATACACACATATATGTATACACACACGATGTATACATTGTATACAATGTATATATACAATATATATAATATATACTGTATATATACACAATAATATTGTATAGTACATAGTTAAAAGTATAATTGAGTGGGAAAAGTTTCCTGAGTTGTTGAATAAAAACATGGAAAAAGGAGAAAAGTTTACATAATTTAAATATCTATTCGTAATGAAGCATCTTAGGGCATGCCAAATGCTATCATCATCATCATCATTATTTTGGCTGCCACTTATATAGTACTTTAAAGTCTGCAAAGCATGTTCCATGGTCTCCTTTGATAGTCACAATAATCCCATGTGGCAGGCTCCAAGGAGGCCACTGACCAACGTCACACGGGACAGGCACACAGGGATCTACTTCATTAGAAGGAATAGCTACATGGATGAGAACACACATACAGTTGAGAAAGAACCCTGGAAGATCCGTGCTATTGGGATTCGTGTCCTCATTTTTTCATATGACGGAACTAAGGTTCAGATACGTTATGTGTTTTACCCAGGGTTACACAGCTAGTAATAATCTGAGGCAAGATTCAAACTCAGGCCATGCCTGACTCCAAGTACAACACTTGTTCCACTGAACCACATTGCCTCTCAAGAAACCTAAAATATATATATATATATATACTATATATACTATATATATACACACATATATATGTATGTATGTACGTACACATACACATATATGCTTTGGATTTTTTTTTCTTTATCAAAAAAATGAGGACATTGAAGAGAGATGACATCTCTGGAGCTTTGACAAATATAATTTCAGCAGACCAGTGAGGGAAGTCTAGATACGTGTGAAAAAAGGGCCTTCTTGCAGGTTTCTGATAATAAAATAAGTAGACAGGAGGAGGGAAAGGGAAGGAGCTGTTATTCAGTTGTGTCTAACTAACTCTTTGTGACCCTGCTTAGGGTTTTCTTGGCAAGGTACTGAAGTGGTTTGCCAGTCCCTTCTCCAGTTCATTTTATAGATGAGGAAACTGAGGCAAAGCAGGGTTAAGTGACTTGCCCAGGGCAGTAAGCATCTGAGGCTGGATTTGAACCTGGGTCTTCCTGACTCCAGGCCCAATGCTTTATCCACTGTGCCTCCTAGCTGACCCAAGGATAAGGGGTACTCTTTTCGATAATCCCCTTTGCCATGAGGGGGAGGCTTCGTCTTTGGGTCAACTTCACATCCTAGCAAACATCTAGAACAGCCATATGTCTCTACCACATAGCTCCCTTCTAAAGAGTTAATTCCTCCTGCTGAGTTTGAAGGCTATGTGGATAAAGTCAGTGGTCAGAGCACCATACTTGCAGTCAAGAACACATGAGCAAATCATGCCTCAGGCACTTACCAGCTGGGCAAGTAACTTCACTTCTCTGTGACTCAGTTTCCTCATCTGTGAAATGGGGAGCGAAGACTCAGATGGCCTTCTGGGTAACTTTTAACTCTAAATCTATGGTCCTAAGGCAAACAATGCGATTACAACATTTGTAAAACCTCCAAAACCACATGCAATTAGAAAAGCAAGATAGCTTTGTTAGAAGGCCGACAACTTTCACAGAAATAACTTACTGCACCTGCAACAGTATTCCTATGAGCCCTCCCTTACCTGTTGCAATAAATTGAACAGATCTTCTTTGCAGATTTGTTTAAACGCGCTGGAAGTGCACAGCTCTCATTTCATCATCGATAGATGTGTTCAGTTTCAAACAAGCTGTTCCCTAACAATATTGATTTTTTTTTTAAGCTGAGATGACTGCATTGGGAAAACTTCCAAGTAATACAGAGATAGGGGTGTTTGGAGGCTGGAGAACGAATTGCGTAAATTTGCTGATTTATCATTCCAAAAAGTACCTACTGCTGGGTACCACTCTCTCAGGCACTGGCCTTAGAGCAGAGAGGATTTAATCTTTGACTACATCATGGTTGAACCGTGCTATAGAACCCCATGCCTAGGGGGCTCTCAAAACAATCTATGGGCACAAGTTTTTCTGCTCACGGACCTACAGCTGTCAGTCCAGATGGCTGGAATTGTTTTTTTTCTGTGGCCCTGAAATATCTCCCCTGGCTTTCAGGCACTGGGAACAATTTGACAAATTTGATTACCTGAGAACAATATAATGTCTACTTGGAACACTATTCCCTCCTGCTATACTTTTTCAGAAAGCTGCTGGTGCTGCTTTGTTGTTTTTTTCTTCCCCTCAATGTGTTTTACTAATGCTTTTTGTTTCTAGATGTAGCCCTGATCCCCCATATCCACACCCACACCCACACTCACCTCTGCTCCAGAATTAAACCCTTTCTTATAAGCAATGAAAACCAGTTAAATGATAGGGTGACTTTCTGGCAATGTATGCAGGAGTCCATCCTCATCATACCCCGTCTCTCTTCTGAGAACAGGGAAATATTTTTTCATTATCTGTTCTTTCTGGTGTACCTGTTACAGACTAAAAGTATAGGCAACGTCAGCCCTTGGTGAAAGGCTGAGAATGCTCAGACATTCACTCTTGGACATCCCTGATTTCTGGTCTAAATTTCAGCCCTTACAGTCCCTAAATCCAGTTCCGTGAGAAGACTGATGGAGGACACACCTAAGCCATTCTTTTGAGAAAGGGAACAAAGTCTTAATTTAACATAGTCTTAATTTAAAATTATATCTGGTTGGTGAAACTGAAAAAGAAAGTTAATTATTCTGCCTTCCCAACTTATGGGAATTCTCCCTTCCCTATTTTCAGCTTTCTGTCTTTCCATCCCCTTTGTCTTCTTGGCTTTTACCCCAATGGGATACTTTGCAAAATCTTTTTTGGAACATCGTCTCCTCTGAATTGAGGAATATGTGCCAAGGACTGAGCCTTCCTGATTCTGGGTGGGCTGATAACAGACTGCCCTGGGGATGTGAATTTGAAGAAGTTCCTTGGACACCACTGTGTTTCTATGAATAGATGGACACTTTTAGAAGCTTCTATGGCCCCCAGCTCTGGTGCTCTCCTTACTTTATGAACAAGACAAGCCTAGTGCCTAAGAAGTTGGGAGAGACCAGGGGAGGAGACATATTAGGCGACAAGCTTCCTTGTGTCAGGACCCAAGTTTGGTGACCCTAGAGAAAATGGCTTCTGGCACTGTCCGTGAATCACAATGCTCCATTTATAAGCAGCAATTAATTTCAAGCAAAATTTGTGCATCCACCACTAACTGTCAATTCAAGAGGTTGAAAGTTCAGCCCTGGGGGGGGTCAGGATGCCTTCCAAGAATCCTGGCATCTGGGGTCAGATCTCCCCTCCCCATTGTTGTACCACTAGAAACAGGAAAGCCTTCTCCATCCAGGATGGTTACATTCCAAGAATGGGGAGCCTTGCAAAACTGGATGGTTCAGTGCAATGCAGGGTCACCACTGTGATGGGTATTGTGGCCATTAACATACCAGGCATACATACACACATTGTGGACCTATTTGCTTCGACTCAATAGGAATTGTTTTTCCCTGACTTTGTTTAGAATAAATATAGCCATTTGTGAAGGGCTGAATAAGACACTGATTTCAGCTAACGTTAGAAAGTTCATCCAGTTTTCTTCCCATTTTGACATGACTTTGCAAAATTACAAAACCAGATGGGCCCCTCAAATGAACTGGCTTTTACCGAAGAAAAATGTGGAAATGGTTCTTCTGAGACCCTAACAAAGGGTCTATTTTTGCCATTTTAGGCCAGAACCAGAAACAGGAAAAGGCTACAATTAACTAACTGAAGCACAACGGAAGGCTAATAAATAATGGAATAATTCTGACGAAGATGTTACAGACTCACCGCACCACACAGGCAATGTTCTGGCTTTCATTGTGTGAAAATTCTTTCAAATCCTAGAGCTGGAAAATACACCTACTTCTCCCACCACAGTTAAAATATTCCCTTTGTTTTGTCTCTTTAGCTCTTGTTTGCCTTGGCACAACTGGTACAAAGGGCAATTAAGATTCTCATTTCCCTATTTGTTTTATGTAATGTCAGAAATGCATGTTTGCCTTTTTGTCTGTCTTGTGCCTATGTGACCCTGGGTAAGTCACTTAACTTCCCAGGGCCTCAGTTTCCTCATCTATAAAATGGGGAGGGAGTAGGTCTAAATGGCCTCTGAGGTCCAGTCCAGCTCTAAAGCTAAGACTTCACTAAACTCTTTTGACTATTAATTTGTTATTAGAGAAGACTACCAACTATTCAAACTTCTAACACCAAAAGTAGTGCTTTCCTAAAAGCTTACTAACCAACAGGTAAATCTCCAAATGGAGAAATCTTTTTGGTTTCTCCGTTGCTTCTCCAGGACCAGGAGTTCTTAATCTTTTTTTTTTTTTTTTTGGTGAGGCAATTGGGGTTAAGTGATTTGCTCAGAGTCACACAGCTAGTGAATGTTATGTGACTGAGGTCAGATTTGGACTCGGGTCCTCCTGACTCCAGGGCTGGTGCTCTATCCACTGCGCCACCTAGCTGCCCCCTTAATCTTTTTTTTAATGTGTTATGGATCCCTTTGGCAGTCTGATGAAGCCTATAGGCCTCTTCTTGAAACTATGTTTTTAAGTGCCCAAAATAAAATACAAAGGGTTTCAAAGGAAACCAAAGGCTAGTGAAAATCTAGAGGCATTTTTTCCCCCAATAAGTTCTATTTATTTGCTGGTGGAGTTTGTCAACCCAGCTTAAGAACTCTTGATTTAGAATTACCTCCAAACCACATGAATATGAATGTCAGGCCTGGTTTTTATGGTCTTTTAGTTCATATCAAAACAGATTCACCCTGGGACCAATTCCCTTGACACTAAGGTTGCCTTATGGCACCTAAGCCTCAGCAGCGAAGGCATAATCAGCGACTGGTACCCCAGTGAACCTCCAAATGGTAGGACAAATTGCATTTTTGGAAATCTATTCCAAGGTCTACAGACTCTTCCTGACTCAGTGCCAAGGTCCAAAATGGTAGGTGTGAAATGGACAAGTAACAAAACCAGGCATCCAGAGTGGTTCCTTGCTGTTTCTCCAAGGGGATAGGTTGGGTTTCCCCTTTGAGGCCTTTGTCCTTGTTAGATTCCAGGGCTTCCCCTGTGCCTCCCACCCTTGCCTACAATGTGCCACATGTAGTCAGCTACTCAGAGTGAAAAAACAACTGTTCTACCCTGAGTAAGGTCTCAACTGACAAATTGTGAAGTACAGTTGCCACATTATGGGGATACATTTGTGAATATCCAAAGTTCTATAAAGCAGATAATTTGGAAGTACCATCTGTTTACTTTAACTTAGTTCTAGTTTGTGTGTAACCCAGGTTTTTATAGGTTGCACCAGATATTCTCATTAATTCACCCTCTTTCCCCTCAGTCCAGCCCTAGTTCTCAAAGAACCTTTTGTGCCTACAGCAGCAACATCCTTCTTGCCCCAAATTCCCTCCTTTCCAGATTAAAACTTTCTCACCATGCCCTGAAATCTAGTTCAACTGCCTTTTTCAGAGTCTGTGCACAAGCTTTCCCTAAACTGGACTCTTCCTTTTCTATCACATAAGGGGTAGCTAGGTGGTGCCATGGATAGAGCACCAAGCCTGGAGTCAGGAAGACTTGAGTTCAAATCAGGACTCAGCCACTTACTAGCTGTGTGGTCCTGGGAAAGTCACTTAACTTCTATTTGCCTCAGTTGCCTCACCTGTAAAATGAGCTGCAGAATCTCTGCAAAGAAAACCCCAAATGGGATCATGAAGAGTCAGACACAACTGAAAGCAACTGAACAACAACAATAAAACTAGAGTTGTTGTGTGGACTACATGAGATAATATTTGTGAAGCACTTAGCATGGCATCTGGTACATAGTAAGCACTCCCTGAGTATTAGCTATTACTTTATTAGTACTCCTTCATGAAACCTTCAGGTATCTCTCTAGGCAGAAGAATCCTCTACATCCTTTGAATTCTCATAGCACTTACCACGTTCTGTATTGCATTTTGTTTGTACACACATATTAGATCTCCAGGTCTAGATTATAAGTGTGGGGCCTGCTTCTTTGTGTCCTCTACAGCACCTAGCAAAGTGCCTTGCTCAACAAAGATCTGTTGAATGGAGAAATGAATTAACTAAGTAACCATCGGTTATCTGGAAAATTCATTTACCCAAATTAGCTAATTGCCTATCTAGTAATGAGGTGTCACTATACACTATTGATGTTGAAGGTAGGACAGGCCCAGGGAGCTTCTGCTGATCCAGCAGGATTCTGAGGGCCATGAGATGTAGCTGAGGCTAACCCTGGGGAACCAGAAAAAGGATAAGGAGATTCTTCTGAGGGACAGAAGAGGGGATGGTGATTGCTTTGTAAGAAAAAAAAAAGTAAATGGCAGTTAGCTTCCTGATTTTGGAAATGCCTCCAAAGAAAAGCATCTGGTTTCTCATAAATTTGAAGAGGAATAATCTTCAGCAAAAGGTTGTAGCATGTTCAGCTCCTCTAAAAACTGGTTGGTTTTTTTACATTCTTTTCCTGGTAGTCAACAATTCCTTAGTGAGGAAGAAAAGGCTGTGTTATTCTCTCCTGAGTCTTAACAGACCTTTATTTTAGAGATCATTCAAAGCATTTGAAACCAAGAATGCTTTTTTTTAAACATGAGGATCATCTCCTTTCCACATATGGTGTATCAGGTAGCTAGGAGGAGTCTTTTTTGTATGTGTTCACCAATAGTCTTTATAGGTACCTACCAAGTACCATCATCATCATCATCATTATTAGCATCATCTCATTCTATTTTTTTTTTTTGGTATTCAGACAGAAATAATCCTGGGGAATCAGTCTCTATCCCGCTATAGCAAGATACTTTTTTAAAATTAAAAATTTTTTTAAAGTTTTTTAAAGTGAATAATCAGAGCTTCAAATTTATATTTTCATTACCATACTTTTGTTTAGGTTTACTTTTTTGTGTTTTTAATAAACTTATTAATTTTTCACATTAAAAAAAATTTGAGTGAATTCTTTCCCTCCAGTCCATCCCCCACACCTTGAGAAAGCAAGCAATAAGATATCAACTATACATGTAAAATCATGTAAAACATATTTCCAAATTAGCCATGTTGCAAAAGAAAAAAGGTAAGAAAAATAAAGAAAACAGAAAAAAATTAAACATCCATCTACACTTCTCTCTAGTTCTCTAGTTCTCTCAATGGGATTGGATAGCATTTTTAATCATGAGTCCTTTGGAATTGCCTTGGATCATTGTATTGATCAGAGTAGCTAAGTCTTTCACAATTGAGCATCGTTACAATATTGCTGTTAGTGTATACAATATTCTCCTGGTTCTGCTCACTTCACTTTTCATCAGTTCACATAAGTATTCCAAGGTTTTTCTGAAACCAAGCAGAATCTTTTATACTTCATGTACTATGCACTGTTACACAGGTGGCTAAAATAACTGCTTTTTATAGTTCAATCAATCAATAATCATCCACTAAGTACCTACTCTGTGCCAGGTTTATTAAGATAAAAAACAAAAAAAAATCCTTTTCTCAAGGAGTTTATAGTTGAATAGGGAAGAAATCACATACCTATATAAGTATTTAAAGAATAAATATAAAATTAATACAAGGTAGATGTTGAATAGAATTAGGATGGAAATGTCTACTCTCTGGGCTCACTGACAGCATCCTTGGTATAACTTCAACAGCAGACTGCACAACAGAGATGCTCTGTACCTCATTTTGGTCCTACATGACTGATTTCCTCTGCTATTTTGAAAGCTTAGAGTTCATGAATCTTTGACATAGCAACATTTATTAAATATGTTGTTCTTATGTTTTTTTATGGGTCAGTGTTATGTCCAGGCAATTGTGGGCAACAATTTGATCTGTGATAATGGTTCAATTTCAGTACTTTTTTTGGCTGGGTTCTCCAAGACAATCTGAATTCTGTATTTGTAGCATGGGGATTTGTTTTTTGTCAGTTCATTAAAGGACATTTCTAATAGCAGCCACCAGGACGTGCCCCACTCACTAAGTATTTGGTTAGTGCCAAATATTTATAGCCTATACCGATGCATCCCTGCACAATTTCCATCATTTTCTTGAATAATTTACATTGATCACTAAGTCCAGCCTCCTTAAGGGCAATCTTTCTGTAATTTTTGGTGGCAATGACCTTACCCTGGATTTCCATCAAAAATGCTTTTGTTTCCCTAAAGAAATCCATGTGATGCAACAGTGGGTTGTTAATAGACTATCGGTTGAATTCATGTGGATGTTGCCCACGAAGGGCCTTTAGGTTCCATTCGTGGATCATAGCCATTTCATGGACTCTGTCTGCAGGTAAAAATTTTTTGACAAATCCAGATGCATATACCTATTATTAGTCTTTACTACTGCTCAGCAAAGTGATGTGTGTTTGTCGTGCCCCCCCCCAATTGCTGTAGGCTTTTCCCTTGACAGTGAGGAAGTGTTCATCTTTTTAGAGCTGCTTTAGAGTGATAGGCCCTGTGTTTTGTTAATATTATATAGGATTTTGTCCAGATACTTTTCAAATCTGTTGTGGTCTAGTTTATGGTACCAAAAGCATACATTAAGGCTGCTATTGCCTTAGTTGTTAGTTAACTTAACAAGTATTGTTCTATTGTTGTTGTTGTTTTTACTACTACTACAGTTGATATTTACGTGTTGGTGTGAAGTTAACCAACTGTTTTTCATACTTTATTTCACTTTCTCTCCACAATAATGAGATGAGGTAGTTACAAAGATCTTATCACTACTATTTGGCAGATGAGAAAATACTGAGACTTAGATTAAGTGACTTGCCCAAGGTTACATGCTGGACACTAGGGATGTGCTATAACTACTCATGCATTGAGTAAAGCTGGAAGAGAAGAGAGAAAGAATCTAGCCCAGTATCCTCATTTTGCAGGTGAGGAACTTGAAACCCAGAAAGATAAAGTAATTTTCCCCAAGGACGTATGATAAATTATATTGGCTAACTGACTGAGGAAATTCTAGTATACACTCACATTTTTAATGCATTTTAAGCAAAGAGCAATAAAACCACAATTAACTAGAATCCAACTAACTAGAGCCTTCAATTAATTGGAAATTTGTCTTTATTTTTATGAAAAAGAAACAAATCACAAGAAAATAAATTCTTTCCAGGACTCATCCAAGTGTTTCCTGAAATCATAGATTTAGCCTTATTTCCTACATCTTCTAAGTCAATGCCACTGAACATGAAGAAAGAAAGAAAGAAAAAAAGAAAGAAAGAAGAAAGAAAGAAAGAAAGAAAGAAAGAAAGAAAGAAAAAAAGGAAAGAAAGAAAGAAAGAAAGAAAGAAAGAAAGAAGGGAGGGAGGGAGGGAGGGAAGGAAGGAAGGAAGGAAGGAAGGAAGGAAGGAAAGAAGGAAGGAAGGAAGGAAAGACACAATTAATTAATAATAGAAGGGCCAGGGCTAGATGATTATTGATTAATAGGCAAAATGGTAACCCTGAGATTCTTAAAGATTCTCAGTCATCCAAGACTCATATTCACTCCATATATTCTATTTGCCAAAATAAAGGCAAAAAAAAACTAATACTAATTTTAGAAACATTTTCTGAGCAAGAGTTGAAGAGAATGTTCCTCCTAATCCTAAGCAAAGCAGAAAATATCACTATCCCATTACTCACAAAGTCCAATTCCTTGAGCATTTGGAGGCTTAACTACAATTAGGTCATCTATTTATCTTCACAGGTAAGGTGAGAGTAAGGAAAGACCTCCTATCTCTTCTATCCTTGGAAATGTGCCATGTCTTTTCTCACTCTAGGAAATGTGCCATAGAGTATGCCCAGACTGATGGCAGAGCTTGAGTTATACAGTGAAAGCCCTAGCACCATTTCTGAAGCTGGCAGAAGGAAAGGCAAAAAGAACAAAGAGGAAGATGGGAGCTGCGGAATAGCTCTCCTGTACTAATAGAAACTAGAATGAATTTAAAGTTATCTGTAGAAGAATTGGGTCATTGTTCCTCCTTATTACATCCCACTTTGAGTTCAGGTTGGAGCAATTTAGGCAGCTTGGCCCTGGCCTTAGCCTTGGCACATGACATGTTACCACTGAAGGAAGAAAAAAGACCAAGAAGGAAATATTTCAGTTCTACCCTCCTCTACAATCTGGTTGTATGCATTAAGATGAGTAGCAAATACCCACCTACAGCAAAACCTGAGAATGTTCAAGGAGTTGGAGCATTTGTATTTTGATTAACAATGGCCTCCCTCAGACTAGTAAATGAGGAACTCCAAAGCTGGGTATCCTACTTGAGTTTAAATCTTCCTATGGGCAAATTGGCAAAGATGACAAAAGTTGACAGCTGTCAGTGCTGGAGAGGCTATGGAAAGATAGTCCCATTAAATACACTTTTGAAGCTATTTATTGGTCCAACCATGCCAAGAAAGTGACTTAGAATGTGCCAGACCAAAAATGTCAAACTCACCTCCTGCAGCATGAGGTCCCTGAGACTCGTCACTGAACCAAATTAAAATATAATTGGGAAATGTTTAACAAAATAAATAAAAATGCAGTACAAGATAGATAATATTAATTCATGGTTTTCTAAGTCAATTTGAAACCCAGAGGGATCTGTTTCTATTTGAATTGGATACCCCTGGTCCACACTCTTACTAGAGATCACACTGCTGAGCATACAGCCCAAAAACGTTAAAGACAGAAAGAAATCAGCACTTTCTATTGTAGTAAATAACTGGAAATAAAGTAGATGCCCCTTGACTGGGGACTGGCAATATAGAAAGTATGGAACATAATGTAATAGAACATTACTGAGCCTTAAGAAATGAAGAATATAAAGAATTTAGAGAAGCATGGGGAGTAAGTATGAACTGATGCACAGTGAAGTAAACAGAACCAAGCAAATGCTGTATGTGATAGCTACAATGATGTGAATGGAAACAACAACAACAACAAACACCCTGGAATTAAACACTGCATCATTATAATCACCAAACTTGACCCTGAAGAAAAAATGAGAAAATGCAGCTTCCACACTTCTTTGTAGAGCTGGGGGACTGTGGGAGTATAACATTACATATACTGTAAGATTCAGTTGATGTGTTTGTTAGTTTTGCTGAACTGATTTTTTTTCTGTTCTCTTCATTTCTTTTTTATTGCAAGGAATGGCTTTCTGGGTAGGGCAAAGAGGAGCGATGTATAGAAAAATTAAGGTGATGTAAAAAAACAAATATCAGTAAAAATGAAAAATTCTTTAAAAGATTACAGTAAAGGTCTCAGAAGTTCAAGTCAATGGGCTAATAACAGTAATTACAGGAGATTTATCAATGGGAGTGGAGGAGTGGGGTAGGTTACAAACCAATTCTCATTTTCAAAAGATATCTAAAACTATCACTGACTACTCCTACCCAGATAGACAGGGAACTAGATACTGGCAGGAACAAAGTCACTTTCCAACTAAATCAATGCATGAGGAGAGGCTGGTTGTCAGATAAGCTCAGATCAGGCCAAAGAACCATAAGAAAACCAGGTTGCTTTACTAAGTAGGCATAAGGTCCATCAGGGTTATATTCCAGCTGCTGCCGAAGTTTCATCTCTATCACTTACCTGCCAGACTTCAGTGCACTTAACAGGAAAAGCCTCTCCCTAATGAAATTTGGCTTCTAATTACCCTCCAGGCATTGATGCCCTACTCATCACAGTAGCAGCCTCACTTGTCATCTAATGACAATTGATAGCACCAGAGTGAAAAAGCAACAGTTGTAGGGTGGTTGGAATGGACAGCTGCAGCCTTGATTGGCAGAGCAAGAAAGTGAACCATTGGCAAACAACACAAATAAGATGCTCAAACTGAAGGCTGATGGGACAGGGTTTCCCTGTGACCCTAAAGAGACTCAGGCATCTGCCCTTCATTTCATGATCTGAAACAGCTAACAAAAAAAAAGCATTTTAAAAAAATTCAAAGAGATGTGAAAGTGAGGCAATTCACAAAGGCAAGTCAGACTTTCTTTGAAATGTCAGGATTCCTGAAATGATACAGCATGATAGATCTAGAAAAAGGTGCTGGGTTCCCAAATTACTTTTTTCCCCATTGGGATTTAGTCACTTGCTCTGAGTCTCAGGGAGCCCGATCCACTGATTTGGACCCCAATGACTCTTGCTCTTCAAAAAAAAACCAAACTATTGATCTTAGTGATTTACTGAAATAGTTTGCTGATTATCAGTTTTTTTTTATTTAAATGAAGTTTTAGGGTGGTCAATGGTTCAGCAAGTTCAAAAATGTGTTGAAAATGTTGAACTAGGAGGGAAGGTTTCATAAAAGAAAGAACGAAATAAGCATTTATGAAGTGCCTACTATGTGTCAGACATTTTGCTAACCATGCAAGGTAGATAATATTATCCCCATTATACAGCTGAGGAAATTGAGGCAGCAGAGATTAAGTGACTCATTCAGGATAGAAACATAGTAAATATCTGAGTTCAGATTTGACTTGAGGTCTTCTTTCCTCCAAGCCCAGCATTCTATACGTTGCCCCTACCTGCCTGCCTGTAAAATCTAGGGTGCATTCTCCTGCCCCCTTCATATCTTGATTGTAATGACTCAAGTTCAGCAATGCACCATAACCCTGTGCATTTTTAAAAATAATTTTGTTATAGACTTAATACTCAAATAAAAAGAATATTAAATTGAAGCTCACATGAAACCACAAATTCTGAAATATTTACATTTTGATTAAATGGGAAATGCCCTAATATAATCATTATCAAAATAATAATTGATTTACTTCATGACTCCTTCTGATTTCCTTTGTTCTGTGTACCTTCAGTCATATCATCATAGTAAAGGTGGAATGATTCTTAGAAGTCATTTAGTTTAACCCTTCCATTTTACAGATGAGGAAAACTAAAGGGAAGGGTTAAGTTACTTTCCCAGGTTACAAAGGTCCTCTAACTCCAAATCCAGCATTTTTTTCCATTGCATCATGCTGCTTTAAAGTTTATTTCTTTTATAATTTTGAACATATACAATCAGTTCTAATATTCATATTGTTCTAATCCCACTCTTCTCATTTTGCATCTTTTCATATCTGACTATATTTAAAAATTTTTAATGTTTGCAATTTTTTATGTGACCCCAGGTATATAGGTATATAAAATAAGTTTACAAATCGAACATTTACTAAAAATAAATCATAAAGAAATTTATTTTAAAACAATTCTTTGGTATACATATAATTTTACCATTTATTAAAGATGAAAGCAAATTTGCATACTAATGAGATGGATGTGCTTGTTTATTTTTACATAAAGAATTAAATCTTGGCAGAATGTTTGATACTTAAAGAAGTAGAGCATCTTCAACATTTTTCAGAATTGATCAATATTTTGATTTTATAATTGTCAATGTTGTGTTCAGAACCAAGGCTACAATGAAGTCACACATGAAACACGGCAAGCGCTGCAAGAAATCCCTCGGGTTCATTACCCTTTTGATTTTGAATTAATTTTTTTGTCACTGCTCATCAGAAACCTTTTACTATTGCCAAATTTTTAGTGATCTCCACATTCAGTTACACAACCCCACATGGGACCGCAACCCACAATTTAAGAAGTGCTGGAAGAAGTGCTAGATTCTAGCATGAGTCGAAGCTAAAGAGAGATTCCTTATAAATGGTGAGATTCTCCAAATGATTCTGTTTATAGATGATATCTCGCTGGTTGACCCAGTTCCAGGGGCACTGCAGAACTTCTTGAAGGAGATTCATAACCATTCAAAGGGTAATCAAATGAGGTCATATTTGTAAAGAACTTTGCAAACCTTAGAGCATGGTATAAATGCTAGCTATTGTTGTTATTATTATCATTATCATCATTATTATTATTATAGCATGGCCTGACATTTATACTAGAAAAATTGGATTATTTATCCAATTTTCAATTGGATAAAGATTTATCCAATTATCAATTGGATAAAGATTTATCCAATTATCAATTGGATAAAGATGCCTATTATCTAGATTATGACAAGAAGTTAGATGGACAACATAATTAAACAGGCAAAGAAGAGTGACTGGATTGATGTCAGGAAATTGTAAACTTCCTTCAATGACTCCAAACTTTTAGAAAAAAATGTCCTAGAATTAAAAGACCTTCAATACCAATATTCTCCCTGTGCTACTGTATAACTGTGAATCATGGAACACTATGGGCTCTAAAGAATTAAAAAATGTATAGCAGACAGAGGTTAATAGAAAGGTCTGTGGTAGGTGTGAGCTGGCTGCATCATATAACAAATAAAGGATTATACAGAAGAACCTGAGTAAAGGATAAAATATGAAAAATTATGATTGAAAAAGAAGATGGACTGGTCATGTGGAAGGAGTGAGGGTTAACTGCCAGCATTCTCAAGACTACAAGAGAGAGGAAAAAATGTAAAAGAAGGTGGTCTAGCCATACCACATCTCAAATTGTATTATAAAGCTGTTAATTCTCAAAACAATTTGGTACTGGCTAAGAAATAGAGTGATAGATCAGTAGGATAGATTAGGCACAAATTACATTATAGTAAATGACCATAGTAATCTAGTATATAATAAACCCAAAGATCCAGCTTCTGGAACTCACTGACAAAAACTGCTGGGGAAAGTGGGAAAAATGAAAAACAGCATGGCAGAAACTAGTTATAGACCAACATCTCACAGTGTATAACAAGATAAGGTCAAAATACGTACATGATTTAAACCTAAAAGGTGATATACCATAAGCAAATTAAGAGAGCATGGAATAGTTTATCTGTAAGATTTACAGATAAGGGAAGAATTTAGCACCAAACAAGATATAGAGAACATTACAAGATATAAAATAGATAATTTTGCCTACATAAAATTAAAAAGTTTTTCCACAAATAAAAGCAATGCAACCAAAATTATAAGGAAAGCAGAAAACTAGAGGGAGGGGTGGGATTTGGAAAAAGTATCTGTGATAAAGTCCTAATTTCTCAAATATATAGAGAATTGACTCAAATTTATAAAAATTCAAGTCATTCCCCAATTGATAAATGGTCAAAGGATATAAACAGACAAATCAAAGCTATCTATAGTCATATAAAAAAATGCTCTAAATCACTATTGATTAGAGAAATGCAAATTAAAACAATTCTGAGGTGCCACCTCACACTTATCACACTTGGCTAATATGACAGAAAAGGAAAATGGCAAATGTTGGAGGGGATGTGGGAAAAGTGAGATACTAATGCATTGTTGGTGGAGTTGTGGACTAATCCAACCATTCTGAAGAGTAATTTGGAACCATGCCCCAAAGATTATAGTCTTTGTGAATACCCTTTGATCCTGCAATATCACTTCTAGGTCTATATGCCAACGACATCCAAAAAAAAGGAGAACCTATTTGTACAAAAATATTTTTAGCAACTTTTTGTGGTGGCTGAGAATTGGACATCAAAGAGCTGCCCATCAATTGGGGAATGGCTAAACAAGCTATGGCATATAATTGTAATGAAATATTATTGTGTTATAAGAAATGACAAGCAGGATAATTTCAGGAAAAATCTGGAAAGACTTACATGAACTGATTCATAATGAAGTAAACATAATCAGGAGAACATTGTACTCAGTAATAATGATATTGTTTGATGAAGAACTGTGAATGACTTAGCTGTTCTCAGCAATACAATGAGCCAAGACAATCCTAAAGGTCTAATGATGAAGCACACTATCTGCCTCCAGAAAAAGAATTGATATTGTTTGAATACAGACTGAAGCTTGCTGTTTTTCACTTTTTTTCATTTTTTTCTTTTCTTTGAGTCTTCTTGTACAAAAGTACTAATATGGAAATGTTTTACATAATTGCACATGTATGACCTATATCTGATTGCTTACTATCTCAGGGAGGGGAGAAGGGAAGAAGGAGGGAGGGATGGAATTTGGAACTCAAAACTTTAAATAAAAATGTAAAAAAAAAAATCCCAAGACAAACTAAGGAAGATCTTCAGAACATTCTATGAATTCTCTGTGTCATGCTCATGCGAAGTCATGGAGAAGAGTCATACAGGATGGTCAGACATGGAGGAGTTGCATTTTGCATCATTGTAGAAAGCATGTACACTGATAAGATCACAGATCTACTTGAGCACAATTAACACAAAATTTTTTCCCTATCTGTTTCTTTTCTTTTTATCTTGGAAACACTTTTTTAAATAAAAGTAATCTATTTTTGCATAATCAAGTCAAACAATTTTGTTTCCCAATATTTCTTCTATTTATTTTATGGATAAATTGTTTTCTTCTTTTCCATAATTGGGATAAATATGTTATTCCTTTTCTTCCAGTTTTAAAAAATATTTAACTTATTGATCCTGTTGAAGTTTATCGTACTACCTGTCATGAAACATGAATCTAGAACTTATTTTAAAATCACTGTTATTCAATTTCCCCAATAATTTTTACTGAATCTTGGGTTTTATCAAATATCAATAGCTTATATGGAATAAATTTTATTTCTGGATTAACCAAATCCTAGTGATCTATTTTTATCTAGTACCTGATAGCCTTTTTTTTTTAATTATTGCTTTATGGGTTTTGTCAATCTCTCTTCATTGTTTTTTCTCTAATTTGTCTTGATGAATTTCACCTTTTTGTTTTTCCATATGAATTTTTTTATGTGTTGATATTTCTCTAAAGTAGCTCCTTGGCATTTTGAGTACTACTTATTTCATTGAATCTCTAAATTAATTTGGGAAAGATTACTATATTTCCTATATAAGGTGACTCAACATTGTGTAGAGTACAATCCTCCATTTCTGTCAAAATCATTTTTAAAACTGTCTTCATATACATACCTTGAATGATTAATGCCCAGGCATTTGAAGTATTTTGTCATTGCAAATGACGGTTCTCTTTCTGTCAATGTCAGTTTTTCCCAATTTTTCTTGGTGATATATAGAAATGCAAATGGTTTTGTAGGTTTATCTTATCCATTGCAAAATTTCTGAAATAACTTATTATCTCAATTAACTTTTATTGAAGCCCTTGGATTTTCAGATGTATCTTTTTGAAGATGACAGGACTGTATATTTTAACCTCTTCATTGCTGTTGCTTAATCCTTTTCTTTTTCATGTCTTATCACAATAGTTAATGTATCTAAATTAAGTCAAATAGAAATAGTGACAGTGGATAAGCCTGCTTTACAACCCTTGTTAATGAGAATGCCTCTAATATTCCACTATTGTGTAGCTTGTCACATCTGAGTTTCAACTAGATATTTTTTATTATGGTTAGGGAAATATCCTTCTATTTCTATATTTGTAAATATTTGTAATAGAAAAAATTCCATATTCAATCAAAGACTTTTCCTGTACTTATTGATATATGATTTTTATTTTTCTTATTGATAAGATTATGTTGACTATTTACTAATATTAAGATATATTTGAATTTCAGGTATAAATCCTTCTTTATCATAACAGATAATTTTTTTTAACTGTCACTGCCACTTGTTTAATGACTTTTATTTGTTTTTCCTTCTTAAGTTGATGCTCCCTGAAATGTCTTCTACTAAGACCTTGGAAGCAGCTAGATGGCTCATTGAAGAGAGCACTGGACTTGGAGTCAAGAAGTCCTGAGTTCAAATCTAGCCTCAGCACTCACTAGCTGTGTGACCTTGGACAAAGCACTTAACCTCTCTTTGCTTTAATCCACTGAAGAAGTAAATGGCAAACCACTCCAGGATATTTGCCAAGAAAATCTCATATGGGGTCACAAATAGTTGGGTGGGCGAGTTTGAATGACTGAACAATAGCAACATACCTTGCTATAATCCCTCCAGGTATAGTAAGAGATTTCAATTAAAACTCCAATTAAAACACCATAACTCAATTAATTAGAACCTTCAAGTAATTGGCATTTTTTTTATTGATAGATATTTTAGGTGGAAAATCACAGAGCACTACAAATATGATTTTCCAAAGAAGTTGGATCAAATTCTGTGATTACCAGGAAAAATCAAAATTCACAGGCATACAATGGTTGACAAATTCACCAAGTGGCTATAAAAGCTGAATCCTTTGAGGACCAAATTCAAATTAGAAGGAAGTCAAAGTGAACAATGGGAAAAGAGACTTTAAAAATGTAGCAGGTTGGTGGCAGGGTATAAAAGAACCAAAAAGTGGTACTGAATAATTAAAGAACACTGAAAAGACATAAAGGATGGACAGAAATATTAATGGATAGGGGAATTAAGGAGGGCACTCATCACTGGGGAAACTGAGGCAAACCAAGGTAAGGAGAGAAAAGTGAAGTGTGAACAAGCATAATACTCAAACTGTACAATGGGACTAGGTATATTGTCCCATAGACTATTGAACAATACAAACAACCTATCTATGGCTTCTGAAGTAGCTACAATTTAAAATAATTGGGGAGAAATGTAAGAGTTACATTTATCTTAAAAGAAAAGGAAAAAAAGAAACCTGTATATTTCTTAAAGCATGTAAAAATAAAGGAGAAGATCCCTGTGGCCTCCCTCCTCTCCATTTTGAGGAAGTGCCCAGGCCAGCCTCACTCTGGACAAATCCCAACCTCTGGACCATGCTCCCACGAGGATATCTTCTTTATATGTTGTCTTCCTCATTTAGAATGAGAGTTCCTTGAGGGCAGAGACTGTCTCTCTTTTTGCTTATGTTTGTATTCTCAGCATTTAGCACAGTACCTGGCTCATAGTAAAGACTTATCAAATGCATATTGACTTGACTTGAGAATAGGAAAGTTTTTAGTCTAGGAACCAATCTTATTTTGTCTTTGTTAAATGACAAAGCTTAAAAATTACAGTTGCTCAAATATTTACTAATTCTGATTCAAATAAAACCAAAGTACTTCTCTACTTTGTATAAGTCTAAGTTACAACATCAAGATGGTATTTTATGGTGAGGACCAGGAGGTATTCCATTTTCAACTCAATATTCATTAAGAAGGCAATAAATTTTTATGAGCATATGAAATTGACTGACATGTATTTTCTGTGGAATTAAGTGCTCTGTGATTTAAAAGTTTAGTATGGTAGGATTTTATATTTGATGCTGAAGGTAATAGGGAGCCATAGGAGTGTATTGCAAGGGAGGAGGGCTGGCATAGGCAGACCTGCACTTTAGGAAGATCATTTTTGCAGCTGACTGGAGGATGGACTAGAATGGAGAGACATTTGAGGCAAGGAGACCAATCAGAAGGCTATTTTGATAGTCCAGGTATGAGATGAGGATGGCCTTTGCCTCACCCCTGGTGGCTATGTGAGTAGAGAAAAGAGAAACTATATGAAAAGTGTTGTGAAGGCAAAAAAACAAACAAGCAAACAAACAAAAAAAACAAAGAGCTTAGGCGGTTGATGATGAAAAACTTGAAATCAAGAGAGGTTAGGGCTGGATGATTAGATTTGAGAATCATTTGCTTAGAGATGATAATTGAACCCATAGAAACTGATGAGATCAACAAATGAGATAGGGAGAAGAGAAAAAGGTCAAGGACAGACCATTAGGGAATAATCACAGTTAGTGGCCATGACCTGAATGAAGATCTAATAAAGGACACTGAAAAGAATCAGTCAAGCAGGTGGGAGGAGAATCAGGAGAGAACAGAGTCACAAAAACTTAAAGACGAGAAAGCTCCCAGAAAAAGGTGAGCAACAGTGTCAAAGACTTCTGAGAGATCCAGAAGGATGAAGGCTAAGAAAGAGCCATTTGCTTTGACAATTAAGAGATCACTTTGGAGGGAGCAGTTACATTGAATGACGAGGTCAGAAACAAAGAAGTCAAAAAGTTTAGAAGAGAGTGAGAGATTAAATGAAAGCATCGATTGTGGATCCCTTTCTAAAGGTGTTTAACTACAAAAGGGAGGAAAGCTATTGGAAGATAAATAGCTAGTAGGGACAGTAAGATCAAGGTAGGGATTCCTTTCAAGGGGTGGTAAATGGAGTCTTTCTATCTTCACATGGTTGTATCTTCACTAGATATTCACTAGATTCTATCTTCACCCTGGTTCTAATAGATCTGGGAAGCTTTCCTTTATAGTTTCTTGAAATATAGTATTGCCTGTGGGTTTCTTCCTTCTTTTCTTTCTTCCTTTTTTCCCCTTCCTTCCTTCTTTTTGACTTACAGGAAGTCTAATGTTTCTTAAATTATATTTTCTTGACTATTTTTCCAATCCAGTTGTTTTTGTATCAGACATTTTACATTGTCTTCTATTTTTCAATATTTTTATTTTATTCTAATAATTCTTGCTGTGTCATAGAGTTGTTGATTTGATTTGGTCTATTCTGATTTTTAGGGATTCCATTTCTTAGGTGAGGTTTATCACTTTCTCTTCTAAGCTACTTCTCCTTCCAATTCTTTCTTCAGGAGCTTTTATTTTATTTTGCTTTAGTGCTATTGGGGATTCATGTGGTCCTTGTGGAAAATCTTTTTTTTTCCTGTTTGCAATTATCAAAGAGTTATTCTCTCCTTCTTTGAAGAGATTCCTCAAGCTACAAAAAATATTTTATACAAGTTGATGTCTTCTTTCATTTACTCATTTCTCTAGTTTTATTTCCTGAATTGGGGCTTTGTGCAATAGCCAGGCACAGTTTGCTACACTTTTTGGTGGGTTAGTCAGCCTTGCTTGGTCTCACCATGAGTCTTGTGCTTTCCTTCACCTCCCAAAGTTAGAAACCCCTGGATCTTTGAGGTCCAGAGTATTGGATCTTCAGAGTCCTTCATAGCATCTCAGAACAGAGTACTAGGGATCTCAGAGCCCCTTGGTTTAAGTTATCTCAGTCTAAATGCTCTGATCACTGGTTGTTCTTATTACCTCTGGACAGAAATCCTTGCAGGTTGCATGTGTCCTATCTCTGGTCATGCTGGTGCTGACTTTGTTTAGGGGCCTTTCCTGTTCTATACACTCCTAACTGACATTTTGTGGAATTCTGGAATGGAATGTGTCACTGAAATTTCTCATTGGATTTTTTTAATCATTACTCACTCTGCTGTGAACTTTAGGATTTTGCTAGAGTAGGTATGTGGCACCAGAATGGCTTGCCTCTCAGTTAGACAACCGTCTTGACAGGAAGTAAGCTTTGATTTTTGTAGAAATAAAGAATTCTGACCTCAATTTTTGTGATTTTGAGCAAGTTACTTCACCTTCCTCACCCTCTTCTGCAAAATGAGGAATGTGAACTGGATAATCTCAAAGATCCAGTTCTAATATTCTTTGCTTTTTATATGTGAGCTTTTGAAATTAGTAATATCTGAATTTTGTTCTCCCTTCATCCTTCACACATAAAACCCCCCGGTTCTCTCAAATGACATTATATGTAGTTTAAAACTAAAACTAAACACCCTCAATGACTACATTCTTATTAGATTTGTCTCTTGGCTTTGAAAGGATTTTCTCAGAATAAATGAAAAATTCAAAGCTCCAATCCCTATGGAACTCCAAGCAACAACCCCCAGTTTTGTGTGGTGATCTGGAGTCCACCTCACAAGCATTCCCTGGTCTTCTGCAGGAGCTGCTGAGAAACAAAAGTTTCCTTGTTAAAGTTTGCCAAGACAAGCATGTTCCTAGCAGACACCAGAGATGACCCAAGGCCAGAGACACAGCAATAAATAAAAGGCCTCCTTAATATAGAAATCCCTCAGAAAGCAATGTGTGCCAAGTGGAAAGTCTCCATTTGAGTATGGGGAGCAGTTATTCCTGTCTCCATCAGTGTGTCAGCAGCAGATTAAGGCTGTGACCAGCTGGGTAATAAAATGGAGAATATATTGGACTTGGCCTCAGAAGGACTTCAATGAAAGTCCTGCCACAAATAGTTTCATTGGCTATGTGACCCTGGCAAGTCACTTAACTTTTCATAATCTCAGTTTCGTTATCTGCAAAATGAGCACTATATGAATATTCCTTATTTTTATTATATGTGTGAATTGCTTTGTGCTCAACTCTACCACAGGAAGAAAAAAAGTGAAATGTTTTTAGACTTTGTCCCCCATAAATAGGAGTATATATAGGGGAATAATGATAAGAGTTGACACATTATACAGAACATTGGGGTTTAAAAAGTTCTTTGCATACATAATCTCATTGGATCTTCACAACAACCATATGAGAAAAGAAGGAAGAACGTAAGCATTTATTAAGTGTCCACTGAGTACCAGGCACTGTATTAGGTGTTTTACAAATGTCTTATTTGGGTCTCACAACAACCCTGTGAGGTAGGTGCTATTATTATCCCTATTTTACAGATAAGGAAACTGAGGCAGACACTGGTTAAGTGACTTGCCCAGGGAAACTCTGAGGAGCTATAATTTTTCTCATCTTACAAATGAAGTAACTGTGGTTGAGAAAGGTTAAGTAATTTGGCACATGGGGTAAAGCGCTTGGCTTGGAATCAGGAAGACTCATCTACATGAGTTCATATCTGGCTTCAGATACTTACTAGCTGTGTGACCCTAGGCAAGTCACTTAACCTATTTGCCTCAGTTTTCTCATGTAGAAAATGAGCTGGAGGAAGAAATGGCAAACCACTCCAATATCTTTGCCAAGAAAAACCCAAAATGGGGTCACAAAGATTCAGACATGATGGAAATGACTCAACAACAACAAATAATTTGTCCAGGATCACACAATTGGGAAACATTTCTGAGCTAAGAATTAAACCCAGGTCTTCCTGACTTCAAATTCAGCCCTCTACCCACTAGACCATGTTGCATCCTGTAAAGAAGATAGGAACTTTCTTGGCATCGTTATCTTCAAAAAAATATTTACTGAATTCCCATATTGAGCAAGGAGCTCTGTTAGACACTAGGGATACAAAGCCTCATGCTCTCTGTCCTCAAGGTACCTATTATCTCCAGTTGGAGAGAGAGCACTTTTACATTAAGTAGATAATCAATGATAAATGGGTGAGTGAAACAATATATATTCTGGGAATATACAAGGAGAAAGCACTTCAGGTTGGAATGGCTGGGAAAGGCTTCCTGGAGGAGGTGAGAGTTGATCTGAGCTCTAGAGTAAGAGTAAGAAAGATTTAGGAAAACAGAAAAGAGCAAGAGAATTGTTCAAGGCAAGAGGAACAGCAGGGTAGGTAGGGGTAGGTGTACAGTGGCGTCAAACTCAAATGGAATCAGAGGCCACAAAACCACACATAAGGATCCTTGTGGGCACATATTGACTTGGAAAACGACATATTAACATTTCCTAGGTTTTATTTTATTTTTTGCTTATTTTCTTAAACATTTCTGAATTACATTTTAATCTGGTTTGGAGAGTACTCAGCAGTGTTGTGGGCCGCATAGGCCCTTGGCCCAGTGTTTTACACCTTTGGTGTATGATGCGTTCCAGGGACAATGAGAAGATTGTGTGAACTGGAACATGGGGTTTGTTGAGAGGAATGGGGGAGGTTGGAGAGGTGAGTACTGTCTTCTTGTGTCTTTGTTACAGACCAGGGCTATCTGGACTGCCTGTTTGCAATCTGGTTTCAACATGCCAAAGAAAAACTTCATCTGTGGTTTAGATTTATTAGATCACATTTGGCTAAAGTTTCTCTGGCGAGGGCACTACTAAATAAAAAATGTCCATTGGGTGTTTTGCTGGGTACTTTCTACCTTTCCTTCCTTCAATAAAACCCTGTAGATATGGGGAAAGACTACCTTTTTTTTTGGACCAGGATTTTGCTGAGTCCTAACATATAACCACTAGATAATAAAGTAGAAAGTATCACAGATTTTTAAGAGTATAAGACCTGGACATTTGAGAGGTCATTAAGCACAATCCTCTTATTTTATAGTAGTGAGCAAAAAAAAAAAAATCTGGGAAGTGGAATGAATCCATTCAGCAAAGTGAAATTCTAAAGCCAGGGGGACTCTCTTCCCCAAAGTAAGTTGAAGTTTCTGCCAGAGTGTCTAAAATCAACTCTCCTAAAATCTGTGGGCAAGGGCTAGGGGCTCAGAGGTGGGGAGGAAGAGAAAGATTAGAAAGACTAATTCCAAATAAAATATTTTTGTTAGCACCATGGTCAGGGACATAGAAGTACTTGAGTAGATGTGTAACTATAGGTCCAGACTTGAGACTTCCTTGGTATTGGGAGCTTCCAGGGAAGAAACCCCATCTTCCAATGCACAGCTGTAAGCATTCTATAACTTTTAGTCTTAGAAACTTACCTAGGGCTCTAAGAGGTTAATAGAGTTGAATGTGTCAGAGTGGGCACTTGAACCCAGGTCTTCCTGATTCCAAGGCCACTACACGAAACTGTTTCTGGGATGCAGGAAGGGTACAACTTCATTCTTTGGGATACCCAGGAGGTTTCTCTGCTGTAGGAGTGTTTCTATATGTCTATCCTAGTTCATTCATCTATGGGAAGGTACACAGGGAGCTACATATTAGGTTCACGTTTTCCCTTCTCTGGGCAGCTTTGTCTATACTTGGTGCCTATACAATGTCTGGGGTGTCAACCTTCTGATATAGGAGAATCTATATTGATGAGACCTTTCCAAGATAGCCTAGTCTATATCTCAGAGGTAGCAATGGCCTAAGACCTATGCCATCATCCCTAGGAATATTTGTGAACTTAAAGCTACACCACTTTTGTTGATTATATCCTAAATAAGCACTTTTTCTCTTTGCAAGTCTCTGAGATATATCTGAGAGATGTCTTTCAATGAGATGATGATGAAGTTCATTTCTCCTGGGTCATTGCACCCTGTGGGACATAAAGAAGGCCAACTATTGCCCCTGGTGTCAGAATTGAGTGAGTAGTAAGGATACAAGAAGTATCCAAAGAAGATGAAAAGACAAAAAGACATGAAAGAAGGAAAGAATCAGGCAAATGGGGCCAGGGTAGAGAAGAGGCAGATAAATGATAGGGATAGGGAATGGGTTTGCTGGAAAAAGGGGACAGGGATGAGGATACATTTCTTATAGGAAGGAAAGAAAGGAAACAACAAAAGAAAGACAAAGGGAAATCAGAGGGCCAAAACAAAAATGCCCATATTAAATTATTTGGAAATATTGCTGTTCTTTAAGGATGCCTCCACATCATAATTTAGTCCTTTCTGGCCCTTTACTGTTATGAGTGTTGTGCAAAGTGGGATAAGCAAGATTCCTGTTGACAATGAATTGCTTTTCTCAATTCCTGTTTCTTTGGACAGAAGCCAAGTTGTTGTTGTTGTTTGTATTTTTAATGCAGCTAAGATAAGACTGCTTTCCATGTATGTCTATAGCCTATAGTGATAGAATTCCAGGTCTAGGAAAATGCTATTTAGTCCACATTTAGAAAGAGATTCTCTTTCTCTCTGTTGCTATAAATGAGAATAGATACAATAGTGGGAGCTATTGTGTCGCCACTATGCTGAGCATAGTGTCTAATCAACTCTCCATTATCCAGGGGAAGAGTCTTCAGTTTGTGGATTTTACCCCTTGTGTTCCTTCCAGCTGCCTGCCCTTTGACCATTTTACTGCCCAATAAGAGCCCCAGTCAGAGGGTGGGCAGGTGGAAGAAGGGAGAGGAAGTAAAATTTAGATCAGTCATTTTAGCTGTTCATTAGGAGCTCTTGCAAAGGGGAAAGAGCCAATAGTTAAAGTAAGCTGTGAGTTTATTTAGCATTTACATTTATCCAAGCCATGCTGCTCCTCTATTAGCATGGAAAATTGATCATTGTTTGACTAACCTACAGTATCTGCCCTTGTATATTTTAAAAGAACCATGAACAGAAGGGAAACCCCTATTGGAATGATTTTCTTAATGCACTGAAAACTAAGCTTCAGTCTACTAGGATTTCCATCTACATTCCCAATTGGATGGGAAGGAAAGGAGGGATTGAAGAGGATGTTATAGCAAAGAAGGGTCTATTTACAAACACATTTTAAAGCTAATGTTAGGAGAATGTATTGATCTGTCTTTAATGGATAAGCAACCAAAATGACTTTGCCTTGTTTAAGTGGAGATGTACAATTTCTCCTTCTGCTTCTGATTTCCAGACCTTAGACAAATCGTTTAGCTTTCATTTGGACCTTAGATTTCTCACCTGGAAAAAAAAATACATGTTATTAGTAAAATTATTTACTAGACTTAGTTATTACTAAAGTTGCTTAATGACTCACTAACTTACTGGATTAGTTCACGTGAGAAAAACAAAAAGGATTAGCTTGAAAGACACTGTTTAGATACAAAGTAGTAGGATTGAAAATGAAATTTTCCACTTGGGAAAAACAGATGGGGAGGATGGCCAATAGATTTTTACTGCAGGGCAACTTAGTGGAGCAGGGGAGGAAGGGATGATCACATTCTTGAATTTTCAGTAAAATATCCCATTGTGCCTAGAACTATTTAGCAAGAGATGTTCTCTAAAATCAAATTAGAATTATTTTGAATAAGCCACAATTGACTATAGCATCTTGTTTCCATTTCTTTTCTCTAAGTGCATGGAGAGTGGGATGCTGCTTGGAAAACTATGAGTAGTGGAGCTGAGACTGCAGGGTTGAGGTGGCATTCATTAACATGTGTCCATCTCCTCCTGGACAATTTGTGAATATCACAGCTGGTAAAATATTTTTTTCTTTGGGAAAGAGAGCAATCTTACCCCAAGTCATATTAGGCCTGGCAAACTATATGTTATATTCAAGGAAATGCTATAGATTGTCATTTAGGGCCCTGAACTACATATTGAGCCCATAGGCTATTCAAATTTCTCAAATGGACCAAGCTTTTAGGTACCATATCTGGACACAGAGACATATGTACTATATGTATTCTGTTCTGGCACGTGTAATCATCTGTGCATTTGTCTGGCCCAAAGTATGGAATGGTTGCCTCCTGTTTATTCATTTCAGCAAACATTTGGATTGCTCTCGATGTTTTATGAAGCTAATTAAATAAAAGATGACTAATTAAATGTCACAAAACATGATGTAAACTTGTTAATGTCAAGGGAGATATTTAAAAACAGCTATCATGATGGGCAAATTTGTCACATGTCAATGTTTTCAGTTAATTTTATACTGTAAATAAGCAAATTTGTTTAAGAAATTCTACAACTGTCTGCCAATGTGATTATGGTCTCCTATATCTTGTGCCTGATTAGACTGGAGCTAATTTCAGGGACTGGAGGACCTCTTCTGAATGCTTAAGTGGACATTTTTCAATTAAACATAACATTATGTTAACATCCTTAAAGATGTAAATGATGGCACAGTAAATTTGATTAAAATACATACTTAAAACTGTATTCTCTTGCAATTTTCAAGAAAGCCAAAGGCATTCTACATCTTCCCTGCCATTGTCATAGCAGTTTTGCCACAAGTTGCTGTATCCCAGCCTGTTGTCTGAGTCTCCACACACTGACCTTTGTTGTAAGATCTGCTATAGACATCACAAACTCTCACATCAATTTACTACAATTGGATGTGGCATCTTGCAGCTAATTTGATTTAGGAAGAAATGCACCTGGCTCTGTTTTTTCCCTATAGAATGTTGGGGGGTGGGAGGTTCTGAGTCCTCACAGATGCCATCTAGCTGAGTAGCCCATGTGTTTTTCAAGGTCTAAGCAGTTTGTCTCCATCTTCCCAAATAGAACCCATTACAAAGGGAGCCGAGCTGAATTATTTAATGCAAAAACTAATTGGATTGAAGTTGGAGAAAAAAAAATCTAAATAAACCCAAAGGGGAAACTAGGGATTTATCTTTCCATCTTCTCTAGAAAAATAAGCAAACACTTATTTGGTCTTTCAATTCTATCTATGTGTTTTTCTATTGTTCCAGTAAACCAGTTACCACTTCTTTTTCCCTCCCAAAGTCAGAAACTGAAAAAAAACCCCACAAATCAGTCAAGTGACTGAATTACTTGGCTGGTTCTAAATGACAGTTTATAATTTTACAGAGAGAGAGAGAGAAAGAGAGAGAGAGAGAGAGAGAGTCTTTAAAAAAACACATTATTTTCCAAAGTGAATTAAGGTTGTGGAAAAATGTGATATGATAACACAGTTTAACCTTTTTGCATTGTTGAATTCAAATGCAATGTTGCTGTTCTTACAAGAAGTAAGATGGGAATTTAGGGCCTTGTTTTATTATTATTTTCCCCTAGACCCAGCTATAAGAAAACAAACAAACAAAAAAACTGCCCTGCATGTTCGGCAAGTTGGTTACTTATTCTGGAATTCAAAATTAATCATATTATTTATTTTGAAGTAGATGGTATCCTCAATAGGGATCTGGGATTTTAAAAATAATAATATAATAGCTGACCTTTTGTATATTATTTTAAGTGTCATGCCACACTATATCCATATCTATTTGTATATATGTGTATACGTACACATATATATATATAATATATGTATATAAAAGTTTATTTGATTCTCACAACCCTGCAAGGTAGCCACTGTAGGTATTATTATCCCCATTTTTAAAATGAGAAAACTAAGGCCTGTGGAAATGAAATGACTCAAAGCTATGATGTGTCAGAGAGAAGACTGGAATCCCACTTTTGCCTGGCTCCAAATCCAGTACTCTTTCCTCTATACCACACTTCATGTTTATGAAGGCTTAGAGCTGGAAGATTTTCAGATCTAGGATATGTCGAAAAAGGGAGAAGATAATCTGTACAAATGAGCTGTTGCCGATTTTAAAAATAAATAAATAAATAATTGAGAGTATGTGAGAAAGTATTTTTTTTTTTAAATACAACTTACTATCATGTTTGTTTTTCTTTTCCTTGCAGCCTGGCAGGGAGGTAACCATGGACTCTAAAATAGCTAGGGATTACACCCAGCTCATCTTAGGCTGGTGATTTCATCCAGCAAGAGCAGGAAAGAATTGTGATACGGGGAAAGCAGAATAGAAAACCATTCAAATCCTTCTAGTCTTCACCATATGACACCCTTGTTTTGTCTGAAGTGCTGTGGATCCTCAGAACATCAGATACCTCCATATTCAAATGTAAATTACAAAAAAGTACAAAAGAATATGCTAAAGTCAAATTAGAATGACTTTATGTTATCTGCCATTTGATATTACCTGTATGCTCTATTCCATTCCTCCAAATAACCGAGTCAACTGCATTTTAAATACTTGCCTTAACTGTTCAAAATGGTAACTTCTACACAAGTTGTACATAGTCAGACTTGAGACAGGGACATAGAGAAACTAGGTATGTATTTTCCTCAAGCCTGGTTATACCTGTTTCCCTATCTACCTGTCAGCTGCTTTGGACTTTGGAATCCAGGGTTGCAGCAAAAGAGGAAGAGAGATGAAGACAAGAGGCATGGAAGAATGTTGTTTGGTTTGTGGAATTTGGGAAGGACCCTTACCCTACTTAGGCTCAATGTATAAGTACAACAATGCTGTTGAATCTGATCCTGTAACCACTGTGTAAAACAGCACTAAAGGTTTAGATTTCAAGTCTGGAATTCAAGGCTCAGCATAGTCTGCCCTCAGCCTACCTTCCAACCCCTTTTCTTGCTCTATAAATCTCCACTCCACCAAAACTCGTTCCAGTTGTCCTCCAAATGTACCTTTGGACTTGGTGCTTCTGCCATTTTGCTCCTATCTGTAATGTATTTTCTCATTCCTCTCTTCCTATTCAAATAATATTCATCTCTTCAGACCCATTTCAAATTCCACCACCTCAAAGATTCAGAGAAAGTTCCCATAGCCACCAAAATAGGTATAGCAGCATTTTTGTAGTAGCAAAGAACTGGAAACAAAAAGTCTATGGTCATTGATTGGGGGAATGGCTGAATGGATTGTGGGTCATGAATGTAATGCAATGTTATGACTATGAAGAATACAAAGGAAAACATATGAACTGTTGCACAGTGAGGTGAGTGGAACCAGCAAAACAATGGACACAATGACTGCAACAATGTAAATGCAAAGAATATCAACAATCAAAAAAAAGGAAACCTGAATATTGTGTAATTGCAACGACTGACCTTAGCCCCAGAGAAAAGATGAGAAAATGAACCTACCTCCCTTCTTGAAAGAAGTGGAAGCCAATGGATGTGGAAGAACACTTTCAGACGTGCTTGGTATGTTGGTTAATTTTGCTACCTTGACTTTTTTTCTTCAATGTTACTACAAGGGACAGCTCTCTGGGTAGAGGAGGGAGAAAGAAATCAACATAATGTAAAAGCAAAAGGTATCAATATAAAATTTAAAATAATGATTTTTTTTTAAAAAATCTTACTTCCTCTGAAGCTTTCCCTGACTACTGCTTTTTAATATTCTCTTTCTTGGATCTCTAATAGTACTTGTAGTCTTTAGTGTGTGATAAAGTGCTGATCATTTTTAGCTGTTATATAGTTAATTATCTTTTCATGTGTAAGTTCTTTGAGGGCAGGACCAGGTCACTTTAGCACATCACCTGTGGTAACTAATAAGGCAAACTACACTGTGCCTTTTGCAATGTAGGAACTCAATAAATACTTGCTGATTAATTGATTTTAAAGTATGCAAATAAGATAGCTAGGGGCCTGGGCTGTAGTCAGAAAGACTCATCTTCCTGAGTTCAAACATGACCTCAGACACTTACTTTTCACCCTGTTTGCCTCTGTTTCCTCATCTGTAAAATGGACTGGAGAAGGAAAAGGCAAATCACTCCAGTATCTTTGCCAGAAAATTCCAGTCAGACATGACTGAAATGACTCAACAGCAGCAACAACAATAACAATAATATAGGACAGAAGACAAGCTTGGAGTCAGGCGCTCAGGACTGTCTGGCATAAAGTCAGAATCCCACCATAGATATTTACTACCTATGCTATTATGAGCAAATCATTTAACTTCTCACAGTCTCACTTTCCTCATATGTAAAATGGGGATGATACTACCAAACTCACAAAGTTGTGAAGAAAGAGCTTTGCAAATGATAAGGTGCTATAGAAATGTGAGTTATTATAATTCTTATGCAAATCATTCTTTCCTCTAGACAGTCTATGAGATTCCCCAACCCTTACCTTTCCACTTCCAGAAAAACTACCAAAGTTGAAAAATGAAGGAATGGGGGCAGCTAGGTGGTGCAATGGATAGAGCACCAGCCGTGGAGTCAGGAGGACCTGAATTCAAATCAGACCTCAGATACTTATTAGCTGTGTGACCCTGGGCAAGTCATTTAACCCCAATTGCCTCAAAAATAAGTGAATAATAGGACAAAATTTTAAATTTCCTAATATAGTAGAAACTATACAAGGAATGTTAAATCATAAAACAAGAGGTGAAGGAGAAAGAAGTACTGGAAAAGAAAATATGTCTGTGAAGAACTTAGTATGAGAACTGGCTAATATAGATCGTTCTAAGAACTTTTATAGAAGACACATGAAATAGAACAATTCTATCAGATTTTTCATGGCATCTGTTATCATCAGTGACTGTAATAGAACCATCATATTCGTACTTCTCCACACAACATGCAATGAACTATGGAAGGAAATTTTAATGTTGCATAAGATGATGAAGTCAAAGTTAAGAAAAGTACTAGACATGAGCAAATAGGTACAGAAGAAATCCATGCTGGAGCTGACAATTTTGATGACACCCAAGAGATTGATTTTCAAGATTTTTCAAAGAGGAGAATATACCTAAGAATGGAAAAGGTCATAAATAGTATTATTAACCCACTCCTCAAAAAATAAAACCAAGAAGACATCAGCAGCTATCATTCTATATGCTTACTTCCACCTCATTTTAAACTTTCTATAACAATGGTCTATATACCCATTGAAGGCATTCCTGATGAAAATATATAAAAGGACAGATAGGCATTGGCAGACAATTTTCTACAGCAGACTGCATGGGCGATGATGGGAGCTGTGCTGAATAAGACATAGATATGGCAGTCTTCAGACTGCCATTCCATGGAGAAGTGGCACACACCCTGAGGGAAAACCGCAAATGCCTTACCCCTATTACAGTTCTAGTTAAGATCATGCAAGATTCTATGGATTGCCTTTGACCCAGTAATACCACAAAGAGATCAAAGAAAAAGAAAAAGGACCTATATCTGCAAAAATAGTTTTATCAGCTCTTTTTGTAATGGCAAAGAATTAAAAACTGAGAGGATGTCCATCAATTGGGGAGTGGCTGAGCAAGTTGTGGTACATGATAGTGATAGGATACTATTTTGCTATAAGAAAAGACAAAGGGGACAGTTTCAGAAAAATCTAGGAAGACTTATATGAGCTGATGCCAAGTGAAGTGAGCAGAATTAAGACAATATTGTACATAGTAACAGCAATACTGTGATGATAATCAGCTGTGAAAGACTTAGCTTCTTTGATCAATACAGTGATCCACAATTCCAAGGAACTTATGATGAGAACTTCTGTGAAGAACTTAGTATGAGAACTGGCTAATATAGATCGTTCTAAGAACTTTTATAGAAGACACATGAAATAGAACAATTCTATCAGATTTTTCATGGCATCTGTTATCATCAGTGACTGCAAAGAAAGAACTGGTGAACTCTGAGTACAGATTGAAGCATATTTATTTCACTTAATTTTTCTTGCTTTTTTGCAATATGACTAATATGAAAATATATTTTGTATGACTACATAAGTGTAATGGGTATCATATTTCCTGCCTTCTCAATGGGAGGCTGAGAAGTGGAGGGAGGGAGAAAATTTGGAACTGAAAATAAAAAATTTTAAGAAAAGATCATGCAAGATTCCATGGCATAAGTAACTACAGAGATAATGCTATTCAATAATTTATTGAATATCACCATCAAGTGAGACATACAACAGTAAAGCATTCGATCACTGAAAGTGTTCATAAGTCTTATGAAGGATGTCATACACAAAGTCTAAGTACACGGAGGATTCCCTTTGATGTCAGGGTTCTCTTGATGCTCATTTTAATATGATATTGGCCTGATTTCATTGAGATCTACAAGACTATAGTACCTCTTCAATGAATTCCATAGTCATTCTGAAGAGATTGACTGAATCATCTACATTGGAAAACAAATTAAAATATACACATTGCCCAGATTATGGTGTATAGATAGATAGGCAATCTATTGAGTTAGTCCATTGGGACATGTGTCAAGATAGGTGCTTTCAGTGATTCCCAACTTGTTAAGTACAACCAAAGCTCATTTTTTAACGTATCAATATTCTTGCAGTGATCCATTATGAGTACAAATTATACTCATAATATACTCAGAAGAGTAAAAATTGCAAATGACTTAAAGAATAATAGAAAGACATGTAGCTTCTTTGCCCCATCTAGAATGATAAGGAAGACCATTCTCAGCAACCAGACTGTTTGGCACCTCTCTGGAGGGCTAATAGTTGTGGTGAGTGGTCTGAGAGCAACTCAGAGAAGAGAAGAAGGATTTCTACCCTATCAATGTTAAGATCAGTCTCCTTCAAAAGTAACAAAAGCTCTGGGCTGACAAGTGGTGAAGAAATAGGAAAGAATAAGCAGTAGCTTACATAATCCATAGTCACCTGTAAAACGTGATTAAAGGTATTAGACTGAGTTGTCTGTACAATATGAAGCCCATGTATACTCACTTCTCCATCAATGTTGTTATTCAAGACAATAGTGGCTTTGTTGAAATTGGAAACCTCCTGAGTGAAACCTGTGCTCATAGGGCTTGCCTCAAACACCCGGTAAGATGTATGCAATATCTCAAGCCAAAATAAAAGAGGGTATGTGTAAATTCTAGAATTAAATTATATTGATCCTGAATTAAATTAAGCTTCACTGGTCCAATAGACCATAATAATCCCCCACCCTACCCACTCCCCCCAAACCAAGGATGTCAGAGAAAATTTAGGTAATATTTATGTCTCTAGGAAAAGCACAGTGTGAGAAGGTGATTGATTTTGTTTCAAAAGTTCTGGGGGTGCTAATGGCAAGATCCTGGTGACTCAACAATTACTCAGATATCAATGTATAATACATTCAGTTAAAAAATTTTTTTAAAAAGATGCATGATGAGTATAAGAAGGCTCCAGCGTATTACCAATGTTGACTTGTAGGAGAAGTAAAATAAAAAATTATCAAGGACTCCATCTAGGATGGAGAACCCAAAGGCTGTGCTAAGATTGATGAAATATTCAAAGAACTACTAGGAAACCTCTTTTAAAAATGGGGTCCTGGCACTATGAAGGACTGATTAGGAGGAGGAGAGGAACAAGAACTGTGTAGAATGAGAAAGCCTAGACGGAAAGAGATTTGTACCAGTGGAGGGACTACTTTCACTAGCAAAATCACAGCTCTCTTGGTGAAATATATCCTTTCTCTCCTATTTCTATATTGGAGGCTGGAGGACTCTGTTCTCCCAAAAGCAGAGCACCTGAGTGAGGATGTGTGGGACACTTGGCATGTAACTGAATGACTAGATTCCCCTGGTCTTAACTCTGATGGCTCTTGTAGCTCTGGGCAGACACTAGTAGAATTTGCAGAACTCATTTTTAAAAATAAATTTTAATTGATGTGTTCTGGGTTTTTTTACATCACTGAAATTTCCCCTAGTATCCTTCCCTCCTCCCAGACAGTCATTATATAACAAATAATATTTTAAAGACAAAAAAATAACAGAATTAATCAATACATCAAGAAATATCTAAAAATATTTTCAATGTTTCATACTCATGGACCTCCCATCTCTGCAAAAAAGGTAGGGCGAGGATGTCTTCTTGTGTCTCTTCTTTGGAGCCATGCTTGTTAATTTTTGAAACGTTCATTTTTGATTGTTTTATGGTTATTTCTAATTTCATTGTTGTAGTCATTGTATATGTTGTTTTCTTGACTCTGTTTACTTCACTCTGTAACTCTTTCCATGCTTCTCTGTATTCATCATATCATTTCTTACAGCATAGTAATATTCCATTACATTCATCTATCACAAAACAAAACCCAATAATGATAGTACCAACATCTATTAGTCCTTCACTCCCCCACTCCATATACACAGGGGATAGGAAAAAGCAACAAAGCCAAGGCTTGATTGGTCCCAGGGTGGGGCAAGGCTTAAGCTGTGCCTCCCTTATGCAGCTTCCTGGTGGCCCTTGGTTTTATCAATGACTTCCTGGTCACATAGAGGTATAAAAGGTCTCACCTACATGAGATCAGGGCCCCTTTAACTATGAGAGTCACTATGCCCTGCCCTGCTAAACAGATTTATTTCCATATGTGGCTGAGGGGAAAACATAGCTAAAGAAGCTAAGTGCCACTGTATACTTGTTGCATACCCTTACTCTGACAGGGCTCAGTAAATCCTCTTTTGTCAATTGTTTGATAACTTCCCAGTGCCACATTGTGTTCCAATATAAAATCTGAACTAACAGATGTTGGCATCTGGCTGCTCTAAAAACCATTATCCAACAGGAACACAAATCCTAGACTCATTTTCCTTCTCCCCACCCCACTCTGCCCCAACACCACTTCGGTATTTGTCGAAGCCAGAAAGACTGCCAGAGAACCACAAATGGTTCGTACATGAGGGTGAGAACCCTGGACTCACTCATACTACCATAATTACATGGGCATTCCCAGGAAAAGACCAGTTCTCTCGGTTTGTCTTATAAACAAACTGCTATATTCCAGACTCTGCCTCTGCAAAATGTTGGCTAGCTAGTTTCCAAATACCAGAAACCTTCCTGCTGCTGGATGCAGGTTAAATACTCTGGGAGTAATAATCACCTCCTCAGAGGAAAATTTCCAGCATATGTTATGACCAGGTGGCAGCACCCACACACTGGTCCCTCCCTCTCTTGTGCTTCTGCAGGATGTGGTTACCTGGCATCTCTGCCTACTGCTGTTGTCACATACAAGACTCTTGATAACAGTACTTTTTCTAAGCATATTTAAGTGCCTATCAATTAGGGAATGGCTGAACAAATTATGGCATATGAATGTAACTGAAGACCAAAGGAGAGAGTTTCAGAGAAACCTAGGAAGACTATTATAAACTGATGCAGAGTGAAATGAGCAGAACCAGGAGAACGATTTATACTGCAACAGTAACACTGTAAAAATGCATAACTTTGAAAGACGTAAAAACTCTGATTAACTCAACGACCAATGATGATTCCAAAAAACCAGTGACGAGAAATGCTACCTATCTTCTAACAAAAAGGCAATGGACTAAATATGCAAAAAGAGACACATGGTTTTGGACATGGCCAATGTGGGAATTAATTTTTCTTAACTATCCTTTTTTTTTAACTATTTGTTACAAGGATTCTGTTTTGTTTTTCTTTTGCTTTTCCCAATGGAGGGGAGAGAAGCAGGAGGAAAATAAAATAAATAATTATTAAGTTAAATTTTAAAATTAAATAATAATAAAATAAACACATATGGAGAGAGAGGATTTCTAAGAAACTTCCAATCTTTTAATTGTAACTGAAGTATTTGAGATTGTGCTGTGGATCTGTGGTAGAAACCAGTTAGCTTTTTCAATAAGAATTAAATATAGTAATAATAGCTGGTATTTCTATGTCACTTTAAGATTTGCAAAGCACTTTATATGTTATCTCATTTGACCCTCACAACAACCACATGATGTAGGTGCTATTGTTAGCCCCATTTTACAGATGAGGAAACTAAGGCTGAGAAAGGTTAAGTAACTTGTCCAGGCTCATACTGCTAATAGGTGTCTGAAGTTGGGTTTGTGCTCAGGTCTTCCTTACTCCAACCCTAGCACTCTATCTACTGCACCATCTACCTGCCTAGCAATGTGTATGTGTATGTATATGTATGTATGTATGTATGTATACATATATATGTGTGCATGAGCATATGCATGTACATACACATACATTTCTAAGTGAAATTAAATAAAATCTGTTTTCCTTCTTCCATCAATCATAACAAAGTAAGAGTTGATGCAGAATGTGTGGGAGCAATGACCCAATCAGTTCATGTGTTCTGTCTCTGACACTGGCCCAAAAATTCTTTTTATAAGGGAACTATATCCTGTAGCTTTGTTAAAAATATACTCAGAAGACCTTTGTCTTCCATAATAACTTATTATGGATTTTTCACTAACAAATATATCAAAATGTTTCTTCTTTCTTTTTTTTCCTGAGGCAATGGGATGAATTGACTCCCCCAGGGTCACACAGCTAACAAGTGTTTGAAGTCAGATTTGAACTCAGGTCTTTCTAAATCCAGGGTCAGTGTGCCATCCACTGTGCCACCTAGCTGCCCCCCAAAATGTTTCTTGAATATGGTCTTATTTTTATGCTGGACTTGGTTGAATGATAAGTTTCATAAAATTTTAATACCTAGTACGTAAAGTTGTACTTCCTTCAAACTTGATAGAGTGGTCTCTTTTTTCCATGTTCTAGGATTTGGAGAAGATATTCAGATTAACCTAATCAAAAGTATAATAAAAAATGTTGAACTGATGGAAAATTAACTTTTGTTTAATGTTGTTTTCCCTGTCATCATCTTAAAACCATTCATAGGCTCTAATTGCACATGTTGAAATTTTGAGCTCCTTATTTATTCCCCATTCATTTTTACAAGGTTACTTGAACATGACTTGATTACCAAACTAAATTCAGCCAATAGCTTCCCAACGTTGGTTTTGTGTTTCAGACAGTCTGGTAAATCTAAAGTCTGTTTCCTATGAGAAACTTATTGACACTGTGGTCAATAAATTTGTTTAGCTCCAGGAAACAAGTACCTCTATAGATTTTACTGGAAGTACATAATATAAAAAGAATTCTGGCTCACTTTTTTCTTTTGTTTTTGTGTCCTTAATTCTCCAAGCAGGAGCTTCTCAGAGAGTTTTAGAAATCCATGCTTCACAATTGTCTATTACCAACATTAGAAGAATTAATAGCTTTCCATGAATGTGTGCAATGAGAATATATACAGAGACACAGAGAGGAGCTGTTCATAGCAGATGGTCGTAGGCTGGACATCTGGAAGCCTCATCAGATTATAGGGGCCCAAATTTGTGGTGATAGTTTTAATTCAGATGTTGCTTAACTTTTTTGGCAGAGTTTAAGACATTAAGGTCAGTCTATAAAGTTAACAAGAATTTTACCAAAGTTGCTCACAATTTACCTTCTTCATGACTAGCTTCCACATTGCCATGTTTATGCAACTAGGACCAGCTGGACAAAAGTTAATCAAACAAATGCAATTAGGAGTGGTGTAAGTCATATTAAGGCATTAGTAATTCTCTTGGTACCCCTGGCCCATTCCAGATGTGCTGCTGCATAATTAATACAGGATAACCTTGAGGAAGTTAATCCCTCTCTCCTTCCCTTCTCTCCTAATGCTGGATTCTACAGGATTTTGTTTGGACAATACAGCCAAAACATAGTGATGATTCATTCAATCATGCAAATAATTCTTGGTTGGTCTGTCCTGTATATTCTGCAAGACTTACTTGGTAGTTCTAAGGACAAGTAAGTGGGGGCTCTGATTTTTTTATAAGAATAAATGGTGCTTCATAGTAAAGCTGTGAATTAATCTAATAGTTTTGAAAGCAATTTAGAATTACACTAAAAAAGTCACTATTATACCCTTTGACAAAAGGGTATGGATCACAAGATTAAAGACAAGGGAAGTGTCCCATATGAGAAAAAATTATTAAATCATAATTTTTATGGTTGTAAATGACTAAAAGCTAAATTTATGTCCATCAACTGAGGAATGGAAGAACAAATTGTGCTATGTGGATGTGATGGAATATAATTGTGGCTCCCAAAAATGAATATGTAGAATTTAGAGAAACTCATGAAAATTTGCATGAACTGATAAGAATGAAGTGAGCAAAATCTGAAGTAAAATACTCACACTGACTACAATAACATAAGAAAGGCAAATTATAAAAATACCAGAGTTCTTATCAATGAAGCGATCAATCTTGAATTCAGAAGACTAAATACGAAGTATGTCTCCCACAGAGAGGTGGTGGATTCTGGGTGAAGAATGAGCCTTACTTTGTCAGATACAGCCAATAAATGGGTTGGTTTTATCTCCTCGGACATCTTTGTGACAGAAGGAGGGATTTCTATTTTAGGAGAGAGTCACTGACAAGTAAGAGTCATTTAAAAAACATATGAATAAAATACTGTTTTAAATGAATGATGTTTGAAGAGTTAAGATCTTGAATCAAAGTAGATGTCCATGGATTGAAGAATAGCTAAACAAATAAATTGGAGTACATGAATGTAATGTAATATTCTATAAGAATATTGCTGGTTCTACAAGAAACAATGAATTTAAAGACATAAAATAAAGCAAACAGAATTAGTAAAACAATATACACAGTGACTACAAAAGTGTAAATGGGAGAAAAAAAATGAAACTGGATGCTGGGTCAAGTCAAGTCAATACATACTTATTATATATCCATAACTTACTATATATCCAGCACTGCTCTAGGCTCTAGGGATACAAAGAAAGGCAAAAACAGTCCTTCAAGGAGCTCACAATCTAACTGGAGAGATAACACATAAAACAAACAGGATAACTTGGTGGGAAGGCACAGGCATTATGGGGAACTGGGAAAGGTTGCTTGCAAGTCAATTTTGAGCTGAGTTTTGCAGGAAGCTGAGAGGCAGAGATAAGGAGGGAGAAAGTTCCAGGGATAGAGGACAGTCAGTGAAAATGCACAGAATTGGGAGATGGAGTGCATTGTGTGAGAAATAAAAAAAAAGTCAAATGGTAGAGTGTATAGAAGGAAGTAAATTGTAAAAAGACTGGAAAGACAGGGATTGGGTTGTGAAGGGCTTTAGAAGCCAAATATTGGTTTTCCATTTGATCATGGAAACAACAGAAAGTCATTGGAGTTTATTGAACAGGGAATGAGATGGTTAGACCTATGCATGAAGAAGATCACTTTGGTAGCTGAGTGGAGGTTGGACCTGGAGTGGGGAGAGACTTGCAGGTTGGAGAACAATCAGCAGACTACTGTAATAATCCAAGCATGAGGTGATGAGCATCTGCACCAGAATGGTCACAATGCCAGGGGAGGGAAGAGGATGCGTATGAGATATTTTGTCGAGGCAGAAGCTACAGGACTTGGCAACAGATTGAATATGGGGAGGTAGGGATGTGAGAGTGAGGATCTGAGAATGGCACTTAGGTTACAAGTTTGGGGAACTGGGAGAATTATGGAACCCTCAACAGTAATAGGAAATCTGAGATGAGGGTAGGATTTGGGGAGAAAGATAATAAGTTCAGCTTTGGACCTGTTGAGTTTAAGACAGATCTGGGACGTCCAGTTCAATATATCCCATAGGCAGATGGAGGTGGGAGACCAGAAGTCAAGAAAGAGGTTAGGTCTGGATAAACATATCTGAGAATGATCTATAGAAATGGCAATTGAATCCGTGAGGGCTGATGAGATTACCAAGAGAAATAGTATGGAAGGAGAAGAGAAGAGGGTCCAGAATAGAGTCTTGGGAGACCCTCGTGTTCAACAGATACAAACTGGATGAAGATCCAGAGAGGAAGTCTGAGAAAGAGCAGTCAGATGAAAGATGGCAGAACCAGGAGAGACTAATGTCACAAAAACCTAGAGAGAAGAGAGTATCAAGGAGAAGAGGCTGACCTACAGTGTCAGAGGCTACAGGAGGTCAAGAAGGATGAGGATTGAGAAAAGGCCATTAGATCTGACAATTGGAAGAAATCACTGGTAGCTTTAGAAAGTAGTTTCAGTCGAATGATGATATTGAAAGCCAGGATGAAGAGTGTTAATAAAAGGGTAAATAAAATGACTCAGCTTGTTCCTGAAGAAGAGATGAGAAAATACACCTCCTCCCCCTTTTCATGCTATTAGATTGTGAGCTCCTTAAGGTCAGGGACTGTTTTTTGCTTTTCTTTGGATACCAGATACTTAGTACAGTGCTAGGCATATAGTAAGCACTTAATAAATTCTTGATGACTTGACTTTTCACAAGTGGAGGTCTTTGGGTGTGGTATATTAACATAATAATATAATTATAGCTAACAACAAATAGCATTTATATGGAGTTTTATGGTTAACAAATGCTATCTCATTTTATCCTCATAACAACTCTGCTACATAGGTGCTATTATTATAACCTTTTTGCAGATAAAGAGATCGAGAGAGGTTAAGTGACTTGCCCAAGGTCACACAGCTCAGAAGAACCAAACTTCTGGTTAGTGTTGCTGGATTTTTTTCTCTCTCATTTTTTTTTTTTTGTTTTAAGGCATGGCTCTCTGTAAAGATATCTTTCGAAATGAAGCTGATATAAAATAAAATATTAATAAAATTTTAAAAAAGAAATATTCAAATATTACTACTGTACTTATGCTAACCTGAGATCTCTAGCCATTGGAAAAATATAGTATACTTACCATCAGTAGAGAGTATTTTTGAATACTTTACTGAAAGGAAACTCACTCCTATTTTGAGGGCTTCCAAGAAGTACCTTACACTCGTGGGCGGGGGAGGTTAAATTTCTTTATTCTTGTTTTCAAAATTGAGGAGGCAGATGAGTTTTCTTAGACACTAAAACACGAACCAGGAGAGATGTGACCCAAGTCAGGCTAAGCATATCAGATGTACTACTGGTCCAGACCAAGGCTCTCCACTGGATGTATTTTGCCTCATCTCTGTGTCCTCAATGCTGCTGTAGATAGCTCTGAAAGACTGCATCCTTTGTCTAAGATGGCTAACACATCTTCCAATAAATTTCCACTGTTGTCATTGCTGGACGTAAGAGGAGATAACTGTTCCCAAAGAGTGACATAGCCCAGAGGGATGGAATCTATGGGAAGGGGACGGATGCCAAAGACAAATAGCATGAAAGGGTGCTCCTCCAAATGCTTCCAGCTCCACATATGAGTAATTCAGACATGCAGTAAGATCTGCCCTCCCATTCCCAGGCCCCAAGCCACCCAGGGTTCAAATTATACAGTTTTAGACAAGAGCGAATGTGGCACTAATAGGAACCTGCCCTGTCATCCATGGAGCATGACAGTCAAGTAGAGTAGTTTGGACCACTAAAATCTGAGTATTTTCTGAGTGGCCTTTAACAAGAAAAAGATTAATGAAGGGCGGAGACCCAGGAAATTTAACTGTGTCACAAAAAGCAAGTGTCTGGAGAGGGAGGCCATGCCTAGTTCTGGAATAGTTGAACTTTAGCATACATGTATCCTGGGGGCTGAAGTCATACCAATTAAACTAGTTTTCACCAGCTCACACAGCCATATATACCAAGAGAGAGAAGAATACACTTTTGAAAGAGGGCACAGTTGGAAAACACTGTCTTAACAACAACAACAACAAAAACAAAAACAAAAACAAAAATAAAATCTGTTAAATTAAAAGCCAAGGGGAGAGAATTCATTACCCACTTCATATTCAATTGCAAAATAATACAGGGACATACATGCCTCAGGTTTGGGGTGGATTTTGGTGAAAAAATTAAACTCATTTCTTATGTATGTAGATAGTTATCTTTACAAGTTGAATATCCTGCTAGTGATTGTTATATAAAGACATATATGCTATGTATAATTGATATGTTTGTGTGCACATTAATATATTAATTAATTAATTTGAGAATGCCTTAAATGCTTCCCTTTTTTTTTTGAATGCCCATCTTTGTATTTATTGACAATTATGTTCAAGTTTGTAGTATATCTTATTGTTGATTGAAATTCAAGTTTCTTACTTAAAAATATGATAGACCTTCACTTCTATTATTTCTTGTGACTGGAATGATCTTTTTGTATTTGTATTTCCTTTCATTCATAGTCAAACGTCTTTCTCCTGGATGCTTACAAAAGCCATTGTTTCTTATTAAAATTGTTAAATTAAAAAACAACAACAACACAGTTTTCAAATTTGAAAAGTTTTAGTTCTTAATTCTAATCTTTTAGAATGTGATATTATAGTATAGTCTAACTTCATTGATAGAGGAAGAAAATAAGGATGGATCCTCCACTCCCCCCATAGATTTTTGTACTAAAAGGAGAAGAAATCTAACAAAACTCTTGATCTACCACTTAGAGCAAACTACTCAAAACCTCTGAAACCTTAGTTTCCTCATCTGTATAATGAAGGGATTGGACTAGATCAATGGTTCTCAGAGTGTGGTCTGGTGATCTGTAGGGATCCCAGAGATCCCATCAAGGAATCCTTTAGGTCAAAAACTGTTTTTATAATAATACTAAGATGTTTTAATTTGTTATATGGTAAATGTCAACAGATAGCCAGGAGTGTACCAGAGTGAGTTGAACCAGCTCTCAAGAAAGTTGTTAAATTTTCAGTGAGAGAATTTTGTATGTATATATATGTATGTGTATATATATATATATATATAATATATATATACACACATACACACACACATATATACACGTGTATATATGTGTATGTATATATATTATGTACATGTATATATATGTATGTACATATATATGTGTGTGTGTGTGTGCATATATATATATAATCAGAATGCAAAAAGAGGATTAAGAGGGGTGTGCTAGAGGCAACTTCTACCAGACTGATAGTTCGGTTTTCAGGGTGAGCATTTACACCTTGAAAATCAGCAGAAATTACAAATCAGGACTCCATTAATTGATTTGTTGACTCTCTATACCAGAGGTGTCAAACACAAGGCCCACTGCCCACCTACTCCCAGAGAATGGCAGAACCAGATTAAAATGTAATTAGAAAATATTTAATAAAGTACAATGAAACATAGATAATATTATATTTTAAAACTTAGTCAATATGTGACTCCTGGGGATCCTTATGAATGGATTAGTAGCCCCGTTTTCTGTTTGAATTTGACACCACCGGTCTAGATTCAAAAGAGTAATGGAGAAAATGTTTATAACGCTGATTAAATTTGAGTGTGTCATATGGATGTGTGTGCGTGCACGTGCACACGTGCGCATGCGCATGCGCGCACACACACACACACACGTAAATGTATTTCTTCCCCACCCCACCCCAAACATTTACCAGGACACTGCTGGATGTAGCCTACACCAACAAAAAATTTTTGTTGTTGGGGGCAGAGCCAAGATGGCGGAGGGAAAGCAGTGACTTGCTTGAGCTCTCCCCCAAACCCCTCCAAATACCTATAAAAAATTACTCTAAACAAATTCTAGAGTAGCAGAACCCACAAAAAGACAGAGTAAAACAAATTTCCTGCCCAAGACAGCCTGGATGGTTGATCAGAAAGGTATATCGTGCCAGGTGGGGAGAGGAACGCAGTGTGGCATGGGTGCGCAGGCCGCAGGGACCCTGCAGCAGGCCTCAGAGGACTCAATCACAGGCAGCTGTGGTGGTTTCCAGACTTCTTAACCCACGAACGCCAAAGACAACTTAGAAGGTCAGTGGGAAAAGTCTGTGACTGCAGTGAGAGAGAGAAGCTAGGTTTCAGCCACAAGTCTTGAGCACGGGTCGCAGCTGCCTCCTGAGCTTCTGGCCCACAGACTGAGGGGGAATTGAGTGACTGATCAGAGGGAGATTGCAGGGATCTCTTTGCCAGTGCTGAGGCAGGAATCTCTTGCTTTGCTCATGCTTGGATCTAGGTCACAGTTCTGAGGGGCAGTCCTGGGGCGAGGAGGAGCTCTGGCATGGTAGAGCTTGTTGTGGTGGTGGAGAGGAAACACTTCGCCCCTTATCATACCACCTTGGAAGAACTGAAAATCTACAGGTCCCTAGAAGTAGCTCTGAAAACAGCTGTACAAACCACTGAAGGTTGGGACATTACATTCTCCATATTGGAAGCAGACTCTTACCTTAACAAAGAGTTTAAAACTCAAGTAATTGTCCGGAATCATGAGTAAGCAGCGCAAAAAGAGTCAGACTATATTATCTTACTTTGGTGACAAAGAAGATCAAAACATACAACCAGAAGAAGACAACAAAGCCAAAGCTCCTACATCCAAAGCCTCCAAGAAAAATATGAATCAGTCCCAGGCCTTGGAAGAGCTCAAAAGGGATTTTGAGAAGCAAGTAAGAGAAGTAGAGGAGAAACTGGGAAGAGAAATGAGAGTGATGCAAGGAAATCATGAAAAACAAGTCAACAATTTGCTAAAGGAGATCCAAAAAAATACTGAAGAAAATAACACCTTAAAAAATAGCCTAACCCAAATGGCAAAAGAGGTCCAAAAAACCAAAGAGGAGAAGAATGCCCTAAAAAGCAAAATTGGCCAAATGGAAAAAAAAGTCCAAAAGCTCACTGAAGAAAATACTTCCTTAAAAATTAGAATAGAGCAGTTGGAAGCTAGTGACTTTATGAGAAATCAAGACACTGTAAAACAAATCCAAAAGAATGAAAAATAGAAAACAATGTGGAATATCTCATTGGAAAAACAACTGACCTGGAAAATAGATCCAGGAGAGAGAATTTAAAAATTATTGGACTATCTGAAAGCCATGATCAAAAAAAGAGCCTAGACATCATCTTTCAAGAAATTTTCAAAGAAAACTGCCCTGATATTTTAGAACCAGAGGGCAAAATAGAAATTGAAAGAATCCACTGATCTCCTCCTGAAAGAGATCCCCAAAGGAAAACTCCTAGGAATATTGTAGCCAAATTCCAGAGTTCCCAGGTCAAGGAGAAAATATTACAAGCAACCAGAAAGAAACAATTCAAATATTATGGAAACACAATCAGGATAACACAAGATTTAGCAGCTTCTACATTAAGGGACTGCAGGGCATGGAATATAATATTCTGGAGGGCAAAGGAGATAGGATTACAAGGATTACCAAGAATCACCTACCCAGCAAAACTGAGTATAATCCTGCAGGGGGAAAAAATGGTCATTCAGTGAAATAGAGGACGTTCAAACATTCTTGATGAAAAGACCAGAGCAGAATAGAAAATTTGACTTTCAAATACAAGACTCAAGTGGAACATGAAGAGGTAAATAGGAAATAGAAATCATAAGAGACTTATTAAGGTTGAATTGTTCACATTCCTGCATGGAAAGATGATATTTGTAACTCATGAGACGTTTGTCAGTATTAGGGTAGTTGGAGGGAAAGAATTATATGTATGTATATATAGACAGATAGAGGGCACAGGGTGAGTTGAAGATGAAGGGGTCATATCTGGAGAATAAAATTAGGGGTGAGAGAGGATTATACTAGGACAAGGAGAAAGGGAGAGGTAGAATGGGGTAAATTACCTCACAAAAAAAAAACAGAAAAGAAAAGGCTCTTACAGTGAAGGGGAAACAGGGGAAGGTGAGAGGGAATGAGTGAATCTTATTCTCATGGGATTTGACTTAAGGAGGGAATAACATACACACTCAATTGGGTATGGAAATCTGTCTTACCCTACAGGAAAATAGGGGGGGAAGGGGACAAGAAAGTAGGGGGATGATAGAAAGGAGGGCAGAGTGGGAAAGGGGGTAACCAGAAGCAAATTCTTCTGAGGAGGAACAGGGTCAAAATAAAGTATAAAATAAATGGGGGGAGGGGCGGGATAGCATTAAGGGAAATAGGGTTAGTTTTTCACAGCATGTCTACTATGGAAGTGTTTTGCATAACTGCACATGTATAACCTATATTGAGTTGCTTGCCTTTTCAATGAGGGTGGGTGGGGAGGGAGGCAGGCAGAAAATTTGGAAGCCAAAGTTTTAAAAACACATGTTTAAAAAAAAAATGTTTTCACATTCAACTGGGAAATAAGAAATACAGGAAATGGGGTACAGAAATATATGCTGCCATACAGGAAAATAGAAGGGGAAGGGGATAAGAGAAGGGGAGGAGAGATAGAAGGGAGGGCAGACTAGGGGAAGGGGTATTCAGAATGCATACCATCTTGGGGTGGAGGGAGGGGTGAGATGGGGTGAAAATTTGGAACTCAAAATCTTGTGGAAGTAAATGTTGAAAACTAAAAATAAATAAATTTATTAATAAAAAAATCTTTGTTGTCTTTGATAATTTTTAAGAATATAAAAGGATTCCAATATCAAAAAGTTGAAGTTGAGAACCACTGGCCCAATTTGAAAATGCGATGACCCTAAGAATCAATTTCAGTGTACCCAGGGAATGAAAATTGACTTGCTTTTAAGAAACAAATAAATAAACAGAAAAAAAAAACCCAAACCTAACAGGCATGGGAGAGAGATACTGCAGGTTCTGATCTACCTATGAGGTCCCTTCTAGCTCTGAATCCTATCATCTGAAGAACCTCTAGAAATGGAAATATTTAAAAGTTTCAACAGTCAGACCAGATCCAGGTTCATTAAGACACCAATCCTTAAGGAAAGCACTGGCTTTACACTTTCCAGATGCTTGACATGGTTATGAAATTCTGATTTTAGATTGCTGGTTCTGAACGCTAATCATACAAAGCTTCAAGAATTTCATTGTGGTTTTTAGGCATTTCATAGTTGTTGGTGCAATCGCCTCACCTAATACATACACAAAATTTGCTTTGACTTTGTTCACGCTCTTGCTTCCCTACAGTAGAGTGTTAGCTCCTCGGGGCAGAGACTTTTCATTTTGGGCTTTGCATACCCAGTACCCCAGCAGTGTTTGGCCCACAGTAGGGCTTTAATAAATGTTTGAGAAATTGAATTGGAAACTCTGGGAATTTTGTTTTTTTGGTGTAGATTTTTAGAAGACTCTAGGAGAAGGGTCTCAACTTTCTTTGGAACATCACATGGAAGGCAGAATTCTTTTGTACCCTTCTCCTGCTGGGTTTGTGACCACCATTGTCAGGAAGGTCACAAGATGAAAACACCAGAGCACCAAATAGCTAGGGTCCTTATGGGTTCTTGGGGAAATTTCTCGTCATCCATTTTATTTATTCTCTAGCAGGGACAATGGACAAGTCTTTTTTTTTTTTTTTAGTTTCATCTTTTCAACCAGTGGAACTTCTCACATACTTTTTGGGTTTGGTATTTTTTTTTTCAAATAGTGATGATAGGCCTACTAGGGGAGTGTTGTAAACAATAAAAATTCCTTTCATATATAGAGCTGTTTACAATTTTAAAAGCACTTTCATATATAACTCATTGGATTATTACCAGGGAGGTAGAAGTAGTGTTCTTATAATCATCTTACAAATAAGGAAGCTGAGGTTTTAAGATGTTTAAATGATTTACTGAAGGTTACATGAGTAGTATCAAATCCCAGGGTAGAAAGCAGAGCTTTTTCAAATAAATCAATAAACACTTATCAAGCACCTACTTTGTGCTAGAGTCCAGGAGTGGGGAACCTGTGACCTTAAGGTCATATGTGACCCTTTAGGTCCTCAAGTATGGCCTATTCAGTCAAAGGGCCTCACTTAAGGACCTAGAGGGCCACATGTGGCCTCAAGGCTGCAGGTTCCCCACTCCTGTGACTAGACACTGTGCTTCTACTCTACACTGCTTTCCTAATGCAATAGAAGCCAAAGGCATGATCCTGTTCAAAGAAGAGAGTCTGGGAGAAAATGATGTAAAGTTAAAGGACAAATCCCTGATGCCACCTATGAAAACTAATCTCATTCTGTATAGCCATGTCTCATATGGTGGTTCTTTCAAGGCTATTGAGGATCGAAATAAATAAAAGACATGTTTCTGAAGACATTTGTAGTCAGAGTTCATCTCAATGGTTACTTGAATTGGAAGGCCACATTCAAGGAAATGGGCCGACATCCTATTTCTTCCATTACAGAGAAAAAAAATTTTTGTTTCATTTGTACAAAAGAAACCTTATACTTCCAAGCAATGAAAACATAAATTTCTCTGGCGCTGAAGAAACATATTCAGCTTCCTTTATGGAGCAAACCAGAATGCCCTTCCTTCTTTCCTGTCTCCTTCTTTCTTTCCTTCTTTTCTCTCTTATTTCCTCTCTCTTTCTCTCTCTTCCTTCATTTCCTCTGTTCCTCTTCTTTCTTTCCTTAGTTCCTTTCCCTCTTGCCTTTTTTCTTTCCTCCCATATTTATCAAATATCTACCATGTACAAAGTATTGTGCTGTGCATTGAGAGAGATAAAAAAGATACGTGACATCATTCTTACCCTCTTTGAGCTAGGATGGGAAGAGGAAATGAGGAACGTGGTTGTCTACAGACTCAGGAAGTTGATTCTGCTAATTTTTTTCCCCCGAGGAGAGAGGTGGACTTGATCTTAAATGACAGGAGTTTGTGTTTGATGTACAGGCTGGAAAACAGCTTCTTTGTCTGTGAACACTAAATGGGAAGATGGCAACATGACAGATCAACCCTCAGCTCCTGGTCTTGAAAAACACAGATTTTTTTCTATATGTGTTATTTTTTTCTAAATATAAATCAACAGTAAAATTATGGGGTCAAAGCTTGTTTCTTCAGGCCAGCTTATCCAGGATAAAATGAAAGGTTTCCAGAGGAGACCACAGGACCAAAAGATGCTTTTAAAAAAATTTCTTTTTGCACAAATAACCATTGCAAAATCTCATTAACTCAGAATTTCTTAATTTAGATGAGAATATGCAAAGAAGCTATGATTTCACTAATGTAGAGCTGTTCTGGTATAGGAACTCTATCTGCTAATGCTAATTCCCAACCAATGCCCATTTCTAACATAGAAGACAAGTCCTAGGGAGTTGCCTGATGCACCCAGAGTAAGTGGCTTGTCCAATGTCCCAAAGCCAACAAATACCAGAGGAAGTATTTGAACCCAGGCTTTCTTGACTTTAAACCCAACATTCTACCCATAAAACTAAGCTGTTTCTTAATCCTTCTGTGGGAGGAGGGAGATAGCACAACATTTTATTTTGCTTACCAAATTTCTTCTTCATAGATTTGCATCAAATTGCAAACAATATTTCCCAGGAATATTCATCATATTAAGAAAACAAAGTCTGCTCAGTCCTTTCAAATACTTCTGAAACCACCATTTATGTTTAAATAATTGATATGCTAGTTACAATTTATACTTATCTATTCATTAATGCAAATCCCTTAAGAAGATCTCTACTAGGCAAACCTTTATTTTAACCTATGTTAAATTATTGTATATACTTGAAATTTACCAAACTGCATTTGTTGGTTTCATAATTCAAACTTTTCACTTTATCCAGCCTGGTTTTTCCCACTGAATTATAGCATCTTGGAATCTTGTTATTAGATCTAGAAGGGACCTAATAGTTCACAAACTCTAACTCTATCATTTTGTAGATGAGGAAACTAGTTTTAGACAGGTTGAATGACTTTTTCAAGGTCATACAGTTAGTTTTATCCTATCATAATCTATAACATTTTTCAATTCCAAGTTTTAACTTCCTCATATAAAATGTCCTCTAGGACCTAAATGTGATTTGAACTTTTCTATGGAACTCTCTTTCTCCCTTTAATTTCTAGTTTTGTCCCATTAGGGAAATTACTTATTCACTTTATTCAAGAAATTGACATCACAAAGGGCGAAACATCCAAAGTTTGAAAAAAAATCTTGCTTAAAATTCTTCCCATCTATACCTAAATCCTGAGAGCATTGCTCTTCTTTTATAAATTTAGAAACAATCTTTTTAGCCTCTCGTCCTCTTATTCCCTTGACTTTGTGAAAGAAAAGACAATACTGCAATGTCTGATGCACTAGGAGCTAGTAACGAATATCTAAGGACTCTTAAAGGTTTTATATAGTCATTTATTCCTTTTCTAGTCTTAAAAACATTTGAGACAGTTTTGACTAATTACTGTTTATTCTTACAAATCATTTTTATATTTGATTAAATATAAATAGAAAAACTAAACTAATAAAAAAAATGAACCAATTATCATCAGGGGCAAACAAAATCTGTCCCCAAATGAATGAGGGGGAAATGCACATTTTTCTCTTTCACTATTTGCCTTATTAGTAACCCCACTTACCCTTCCTTTTAGCATAGCTTCTGAAAAGGTATCTTTCAATGTGGAGAAATCCCTCATAGATGCTTAGTGTGCTAATCATGGTTAAAAAAAAACAAAACAAAACAAAACAAAAACCTTGTGACTTCTCCCTTCTGCCACCCAGTTAAGGTTTCCTCAGATAAGTAATGACTCTTGCAATAGTGAAGGTCATTAACAAGTTTCCTCACAATGCTGAGAGTACTACTTTCATATTTGCCTCAGACTCAAGAGTTAGTGGGATCTTTTTGAGGCCTGTAGTGTATAACTGGAAATTTTGGTACCTAGGATAAACAGCTTGAAACAGATCCTTAAACTGACCTTACATTTCATTATGTGAAAAAAAGAAGAAATACTTTGAACAATCAAGCTGAGGAATAAAGAATTGGTTATTATAGTAACTTCTATGTTGCCAGAACACATATTTAAGGTTTTTGAATCTTCTAAATTTTGGCGCTCTGGAGCAAAGTTCTAGTCACCTTGTCCTAGTTACCACTTTGACAGTTTAGAGCAGGGGTGGGGAACCTGTGGCCTCCTAGGTCCTTGGGTGCAGCCTTTTGACCAAGTCCAAGTTTTACGGGATACATCCTTTTATGAAGGGGATTTGTTCTGAGAAGTTTGGATTCAGTCAAAGGGCCACACTTGAGGACCTAGAGGGCCACATGAGGTCTTGAGGCCGCAGGTTTCCCACTCCTGCTCCAGAGTCTGAGAGTACACCAAATATATGTGTGCTGTCTCTCTTTTGCCATAATTTTGTCTGTTATTCTCTTAATTAGATAAAACAAGTCAGTAAAAAGTCATTCTGTTTTGTATGGCTCTTCAAACTAAATGAGAAGTATTTATGAATTAGAATAATAAGAAACATACATGTCCTCATTGTAAGGGGGAAAAGAGGCTCATTCACTGCCTTTCCTGATTTGATTCTGCAGTTATGTTCTGGACTAGGAATCGGGTGACTCTGGCTGAAGTCTTGCCTTTAATACACTATAGCTATGTAACCTTGGGAAGGTTGTAGACCTACCTGTACAGCTCTATAAAAGACAAATTTCATCCACATCCAAAGAAAGAACTACGGAGTTTGAATGCTGATTGAAGCATAGTATTTGCTCTTTTTTTTTCTTCTGTTGTGTTTTGTTTCCTCTTTCTGGTGGTTCCTCCTATTGGTTCTAATTCTTACTTACAACATCACTAATGTGAAAATATGTTTAATAAGAATGCATATGTATAGCCTATATCAGATTGCGCGCTATCTTGGGGGGGGAGGGGGAGAAAAATTTAAAACTCAAAAACTCATGGAAGTGATTGTTGATAATTGAAAATAAATTAATTAAAAAAAGAAAAAAACAAATTTCGAAGGAGTTGCAGTTCTAGGTGGCACAGTAGATAAAGCTCTGGACTTGGAATCAAGAAGATTTGAGTTCAGTTACAGCCTCATACCTCTTCCTAGCTATGTGACCGTAGGCAGGTCAGTTAACCTCTGCCTGCCTCAGTTTCCTCAACTTTACAATGGGGATAATAGTAGCAACTGCCTCCCAGGGTTGTTGTGAGGATCAAAATAGATAACATCTGTAAAGCCCTTAGCCTGACACATAGTAGGCATTGAATTAATTCTTGTTCCTTTTCCTTCCCAAAGAAATCACAGGTCTATCCTCCCACCCCCACCAAAAAAAGTGAGGATAAAAACTACTTGAGGATAATCATACATTTCATTTTGGGGAAATGATTTTGTGAGTTTTAAGGTGTCATATAAACAGGAACCACTAGGATTGGAGTTGAGATGAGCAGTAACCATAAACAGGGCAGTCTGTGGAACTGCCTACGTCTTTCTTTCCAGCTACTAGCCTTACAACTGGAAGCACTGGCCAGGGCCTAGCACAATGTCTTGCACATAACGGACACAATACATGATTGTTGTTGTTGTTGTTGAAGTAAATTGAATAACTCATCTTTAGAAGAGTATAAACTTATCCAGAACTATGATTATTATACAAATGACATCCATAATAGAGTTAGGGTCACCATAATAAACAATCACTTAACTCCACTGTTAGAAAGATGCATGTTTGTTTCAAAAGGAAGACCCTGAGGGACATCAACTTGGGTATTTAAGTCAGTTACCCAGTCCCTTTAAATTATGATATTTTATCTTTCAAATCTAACCCAGATTCAGCCAGTTTTCTTGGTATACACATTTTACAGTAGAAAGAACACTAGCTTTGAAAGCACAGGATCTGGATTCAAATCCTGCCTCTGGCACTTATTACCTAGGTGACATTGGGCAAGTCCCTCTTCAAGTCTCAGTTTCCTCATTCATAATATAAGAGGGATGGACAAGATCTGAGGTGTGCTTCAGTAGCAACTCCTGAGTTGTTAAAATAATCCAATAGAACATAGATTATGTTGATAGGTGGTTTCCTAAATCAATATGCAGCCTGCAGGGATCCTTAGGTACATCTAGTGAACCAAGTTTCTATTTGAGTTTGACCCCCCCTGGACCAGATGACCTCTGAGGTCACTTTAGCTCTAAATCTATGATTCTATGATGCTAAAACTGAAGTGGTCCTCATGGCAAGAGAATCAGCCTGGCACAATTGAGTGAGATCCACATCAATCACTTGTAGATTCCCTTCGTGGAAGGCATCACTGCTGAAGCAACATGGTGGACTGAGCAGCCTGCATTTTCAGTCTGGTCTAAGAATGATCATGCCATCATAGAATTTGAGAGGTGGGAGGAAATTTAGGGTACATCTTGTCCAACTTCCCACCCAAATTTACCCAGAGCTGCACAGATTCAGCCCTTCTGGAATTGTGTCAGTGCTTTCAGATGCTTTCAGGTGACATAGAGTGGTACATTTTTCCTTCAGAGATCTGATAAATGGCCTGTAAGATTTACTGTAGAGTGGGATGGAGAGGGAGGGGCATAAACATTGTCCCTGACCCTTGAACTATCCTTCTCTCTACCTTCACAAAAGGGAAACAAAGCACAAGGAATTCCAAACTAGGCTTCACCTACTCCAAAATAGTGGAAGGAAATGAAAATCATTTATAAGGAAATAGGAATACCTTTTCCCCTGAGGAGACTTCCCATTATAAGACTTTAAACTCCCACGCAGTGTCAGAGTTCTGGTTCTTCTCACTCCCTACCAGTTCTGTATAGTCAGCCACACCTTCAAGTGGAGCGGCATGATTGGCACTTACCTCCAGAACCCCAGATCTCATTGATGTTCAAACACCTCAAGATGTGACCCAGATGTTTCCCAGTGTCAAGGGCCCAGGCTCATCCTTTGACATTACTCATTTTCCTCCCTTTGCAGCTCCTACCACCAGATTCTAGGAGAAAGATCCTGGTGGACTAGTCTTTCCTTAATAGGGATAGTATGATCACGCCTACTAGTCTTAATTCTTGTAAAGTTATACTGCTAACTGACCATTTAAGTATCTTCCCTTCTTTCCTTTTTTTTTAACTTCAATCATAAATTACCCATTTCTAGGAATGCTAGTTTTCTCTTCATTTCCATTTCCAGGAAAATGACTTTTTTTTTTAATACTGCACTCAATGGAGAACTTTCTGCTGACATGGCTCATAATTAAAAATCAAAGTAATAAAGTGACATTCTCAAATTTAAATACCAGGTACAAAAAGCATAATTACCCATGTTCCTTGCCAAGCTGTGTAGTGACTCTACCATTAAGACATTACAAAGATTTTCGAGAGAGTGATTAGATGGGACTCCAAGAAAGCACTCATTTAACTTTATTAGGACAAGTTTTAGAACCTTAAGACAAACTGTAAATATTGCATTACCATTCTTTTCCCTGACTTACATATTTCACTTATTGGAAATTTGCTGAACAATTACCTGAGCAAATACCCAAGTGGATCTCTGGCCAGAGAGATAGAGTGGAGTGGTCATATGAGTACTGTAGCTAGAATCAGGAATACCTAGTTTCGTGTCCTGCCTCAGATACTTACTGGCCTCTAAGGGATCCTTCCAGATCTAAATCTATGATTCTATAATTTATGATCCTGGATAGCCCACCTACAACACAGCTAGCTATTCAATACTGGTCAAGAGACTTCTTTGTTTTTTCATCTTTAAAATGGGTTTAAATACTATAATGCTTTCCTCACAGGGTGTGTAGTAAGATTCAAATAAGATGATTATGAAGAGATTTCCAAATTTAAAATAGCATATAAATATCAATTGCTCTTGTTATTGTTGTTGTACAGGTCTGAATGTATAATAGATAAGTTGAATTAAATATCCTGGGCTTAATAGACTCACCCACATTGGGTCAAATAACTCTCTTGCCAGAGAACCATTTAGCAATTAGTGGAATCCAATGGTAAGTATATAGATAGATTCACATAATTCAGAGGTAAATGGAACCTTAGGCCATCTGGTCCACTTTCCTAATTTTATAGAAGGTGAAACTATGGCCCTACGACTTACACAGTACCGCACAGATAGTAAAGTTGGCACCCTGGTTGCCAAACTTCAACCTCAATGATCTTCCCACCATGTCACTCTCTCAAAAGGGTCAGATTTGCCTTTATCAATGCACTTGACAATGGCAGCATCCCTTGCTAATTTCAGTGTAAGATTAAGGTCATTAATAAAATAGAGAAAATGAAAAAAAAGAGAACTTTGAAAGTCTTCAGGATTTGCACTTGTCCCCCAGTTCTCCAAAAATTCCAGAATATTTCACAGAGGTTCCACACATAATGAATGAGAGATTTTGAATTGTGGCATTTATATGATGATATCCTAAGGATCAAGATTTTATTTACATATCTGTTAATTTTTTAACTGACTTGAATTTTCATTAAGACAACAAAACATGTCCCAGAAAAAGAAGAATTTTGGAATTTTCATAATCATAGACTTGATATTTTTTTTCTACAAAGGTGCTTTTAAAATAAATTATACTAATATGAAAATTCTAATTGGCTTCTAATAGCTTTAAAAAAACCCTACTATAGGGTTGACAAAGTAATTTTATATAACTCTATTGCATGGCAGTTAGAATTCTTTTTATTTCCAGCATATTAAAAATAACACAGTTTCATGTACTCCTTTCAGTATTTTCTTCCAGCATAAGGGAAAAAAAAAACACATTCCCTAATATCTTTTCTGGGAGCACTCTCTTCGTAATATTTCCTTTGCAAAGGTCCTGTTCATATTTGTATCTTATTACTTTTCTTATACTGGATTTATTGATAGTTTCTAACAAAAATATGATTTCAGTATATTTACTGAACAAAATTCAATCTAGGAGACCCCAATTCAATTTTTTTTCATCAAAATGGAGAACAATAAAGAATCTAAAGTCCTGAGTTCAGACACATAGAATCAAAAAAACTTATATTGTTAAAAGAAATAACTCAATAAGGAGGGAAGTGATAGATATTACTTAAAGAACAACATTAGCTCTGTTTACTTATCTATGTTCCTAATAATCTTGCCTATAACTTTGTAAACTACAGTTATTTTCCATGTCTCCCAGTTACTGCACCATGTAGAAACACAGTCACCTTCCCAAAGAGGGGGAAATAGTGATTATATGTGGAGGAATACTTGTAGCTCATTTTTCCTGTTAATCGCCATTTGGTGTATTCAAATTTAATTCAAGCGAATTTGGAAAAACCTCACTGAATCTGCCCCTCAGATTATCTTTGCTATTGTGCCAGGTTTCTTTTTCATAAGTTAATCGTGTTTGTGCTTTTGAATGTTTAGTAGGATTGTTATTCTGAATTTCTAATGTCCTACTTTTGAAGAACGATTACAGAGAGGGTTTTTCATTGACCATTAGGGAAAGGGTTGATAAATAACCCTGGTTTACAATGGATTTTTAGTTTAATGGATGGATGTATTCATTATTTACCTGTTGTGACTGTCTCATGTATTGCCTAGTGATGATTATAGCTGATTTAGAAAGGATTCTTATTTATGGTCAATTGTATCATCCTGAGATTTAGTAATGATTTTAGATTTTCCCCCCTAAATTACAGGGCACTTTCCACTGAAAATGGTAAACAATATTACAAACTAAAAAAAAGAAGTAATCTGATTTCTGGGAAGAGGGAGCACAGTGAAAGATGTGTGCTTTTATAAGGATGGACAATGGAAAGCAAAATAATAACTCCTAACTTTGATTGTTCAAATATATTCTGCAATCCAGAGAGCAGCATGCAAGCTGGAGCAGGCATGGGGCAGGAAGGTTAAGTAGAAGAGAAGGCACAATACTTCAGATTGGCAGTAGACTGCAGCAAGAATAATCTAATCAAAACGAAATTCAATTATCTAGTCCCAGGGCAGGCTCCTGGGACTGCTGCATTGAATGCTAGCAGAGCTCCTCCTAGACATTTTCCCCCAGTCAAACTCACATGATGAATGCAGATGAAATTTGAAATATGAAAATCTGAAATAATTTATGGAAGTTGTCAGAAATTTGGCCTGCTTGCGGTGTAATTTCCTCTGAGACGAGGCAGGCTGGCTCATTGCTCCTAGGCTCAGAGCAGTTGCTGGGCTTCCAGTGGATGGATCAAGCCCTTTAAAATTCTCTTCCAGACAAATTACAGCTCATTACAGACAGCCTTGCACCATGCCATTATGTCAGAGGAAATCTTTTTTCATTTGCACAAATTTGCTTGGAATTCTCATATTTATTTGAGCATCCATTATCGAATCTGAACATTGAATTATCCACAATTATTTTCTGGGTACGCGGATGTTTGCGTATATGGAATAGATGGTGACTGTGGGGCTATAAAAATATTACGTTGTGGCTGAAAATCCCTCACAGTTTGCAACTGTGCTATATGGAGCATTGTTACGCTGTGGAAACAGGATATTTTGTGGTTGAGTTTCCAAGATTCATTTTCTCTCAGAACACAATCTTTCACGGAAAATTGCTCAGGTTTGGGGTAATCCTTTGTTCCCTGTGTTGACCACACTTCTGAATTCTGTTACACCTGTGATAAAGACTCCTGTCCCTATGTAAAATGTCTGGGGTTGTTATTTTCACCTAAATCCCATACCACGGCATTCCCTAAGCAAGCCATTCTTAGCACTTCAGCAGCAAGCACCCTTCGACAGAAACCCCATCCCTTTCTTTGTTAATTTTCCTTGTAATGTCTCCATCAGAAAAGTAGGCTCCACTATGTAGAGAAGCACTATATGATCATTACAGAATGAAATAATTTTCCAGGGATGTGAACAACAATCATTCATCTTGTTAGATGCCTCCATAGTACAGGAGTTTGCATCATGGCCTTTAAAAAATCCTCAGTGATTCAACATTAGGAATATTTGCTGTAATCAATGTTTTAAGACTAATTGCACACAATAATTCTTAATAGATTTATTCAATCATTTGAGTTTGACTCTAAAGGTCCTTATTACCCTTTCTGGTGAGTAAATAATGAAATATTCTCTATTGACCTGTTTGCATTTAAGTTCACAAGACCCATGTAGAGTCAAAGGAAAAATGCAACCATTCTCCGAAGTAAACACTTTTCTTTCTAGAAAGTGATCAATGTGACTAAAATAATCTGAAAAAAATTCTGAGAAAAGCAACATTTTTTCCATCTTACTTTACTTTATCACTTTTTCCATTATATTCTATAATGGGTCCTATTCAAATAGTTTCAACTCAACAAAAGTTTATTATGCAACTACTTTTTCAATTTCAACAAGAAACCGTTTAGCAAAAACAGGAGCTGTTTTGATTGAAAATCAAATTGTTCTACAATGGGAATATCTTATAGAATGAGGCAGTTCAAAGGTTGTTGGGTTTTTTTTTTAAAATCTGTCTCCATTTTCTTAGCCATAACCTATAAGTTAGAATTTTTCATATACTGGTAGAAAAGATAATAAATTCTACCTAAAAATCCCAAAGCAAGTGATTAGCAGAATCTAAACAAACATCCAAACCTCCAAGCAATGATGAAGCAAAATTTCTTGGCTCACACTCTTGTGATTTGTTATGATGTAAAAGCAATCCCGGGAAATATGTAATAGGCTCCAGCAACTCCAGGTCCTCCACTCATCTAAGACCCATTGCAGGGTTGAAGCAGATTGCAGCCGGCCACCTTTTTTTTGCTTGTAGGAAACTTTGTAATAGCCCTCAAATAAATAAAGAAACTGGGTTGGAGATTATTGCTTGCATTGTGCCTTTGTATATGTGTATTCTATAATACTCTATAGTCACCCCATAGTTTGACACCATCAGTTGAATGTGGGACAAGACAAATGTTGTATATGACAGTGGGGTAGTATTGAAAGATGACCCCATATCTAGAGGGCTGGGAGTTATGGATCCATTGATAGCTGCTCCGAACATTTTGAAGCGTGGCTGTTAAATTTTGCCTGCTGGCTTCTGGCTGCAGGCTGTCCTTCCTGGGCAACAGAGCCATTGAAAGGAACTGCAGGCAGCTTTTTGCAGCACACATCAAGAAACTTTGTTTCCATTATTATAACTGACCACTGACAGAAGAGGCTTCTGAGAAAAGCAAGGGGAGAAAAAAGGCACATTGACGACTTCACAGCTAATCTTTGTTCATTTCATTCCCTTTCCAGGGCTTGGTTCTTTTCTTTTAAAAAGGGGGAAAAAAACCCAACTCTTCAAATAGTTAAAAAAAAAAGACATTCCTAAACCAGCATAGACAGATAAAGAGAAGACCAGAAATATGTAAACACATTACGATGAATAAAAAGGAAAGACTAGGAAGTCCATTCAAGACTTGGTCTATGGGAAGGGAAAGAAGTGAAGCACAATTTTCCTTTAAAGTAGATCTATGGGAAAATATTTAACAACAGGCAAAGCAAATACCTAATTCAAAGAATATGAGAATTAGTCAGAGATAGATATATAATGGGTTCCATTATTAACCACTATTAGAGTCATTTATGTAACATTTCATTGGAAAATATGTATGTAAGTGCTTATTATATAAACATTGACAACTGTATGCAAATGAAAATAAAGTCTGAAGATAGCATTGAGTTTTTAAATCTGAAGGCACCAAATTGAGGTGATTATACAGTTGTAGTTCACACAATGTCGCTAACAACTTATCTCTTTTGATTATTAATCCTGGGATGTACCTAAAAATGATGGAGAATAATAGGACCTTACTTTGTGCATATGGATAGAAAAGCCTGACTCTAAGAATTTAACTTTTAACTTTATTAATATGTTTAACCCTGGAACTTTTGTGCCTGATTAATAAAAATCGGCAGTATCCCAAGTTGCATAGATTGGAAACATTTTGTTTTACTTTGTTTTTACAAAAGAAGATCTAAAGAGAGAAATGAAAATAAGTTAGATGCAACAACTCACTGCTTCATTTAAATATCTGAAGCAAACTCACTTGCATTATAACTATCAAACAAGTGCAGTAAAAGCAATGCCATGTAAGCATAAGACACCAATACTTTGAGCTTATGAAACTCCCTAGTCATATAAATAGCTATGTAAATCCCAATGTTTATGAAATTCCATCCTGCACTTGGACAAATGCAATTTTTCAGGCACTATAGTGAGTTATTTTGTCATTTCTTCCCCTATTACCCAGGAGATTCAATGGGGACAAAACACATGAAAAGTTTCATCATTTTTATTCTGCTGAGTGAAGAAGCAACCAATCTTCAGAGAGAAAAAGTGCAAATGCTCCCACTGTGCATTTTTAATAGATAAAAAATCTTGGAAAATTATAAATACCCGTCAATGGATTCCTGTGTGAGTGTGTTTGTAGTTTTGACTGATGTAAGTCAAAACTTACCCATGCCCATGTAAGTGAAATAATATCATTTACTATGAGAAACAAATTAGGTACAAACTTGGCATCTGCAAAAGCCAAATGCCAGTCAGGGCTTTTTCCATCGACTTGTCATAAAATAAACAAACTAGTTAATGATTTTAAAAAGAAATTAGACGGGGGTAAAGCGTATGCAGAGGGGAAAAAGGGAAAGAAAGAAATCATTAGGACTCTATCATCTATAATAGTAAATATAAAAACGCTTTCTAGCAATTTTCTTCACAGTGAAAATCTTCTTAAATAGAAGTGTCATAGCACTCCCTGAATGCTAATCCGCATTTAACCTTCTCCTCTACCATTTATCCATTTAAAAATAACTATGCTGTTGCTACTGGAAATAACAAAGGTGATAATTCATTTGTGTTCACGTATGTATTTTGTCATTTTCCTTAAGCCCTGCTGCATAGTAGAAAATTTAGTACTGCAAACAAAGTTGAGTAAGCTCATCTTATGTGGCAAAAAACTGGAGCCCACCTTGTAAATACAAGGATTTCAAACATGAAATAGAAAATAATTGCATTAAATGACTAAATTTTCACTGAAATCTTCACATGTTAACTCATATATGTTTGGTTATATAAACTATGTAACTATAAGGCTCAACCCTCTGTTGAGGAAGCCAATGAAAATTCTAACCTCAACAAAGGATTGAGCAGGTGTTTACTGGAGGATTTAGGCCAAATCTGAATAAATCAAGATCACATTATATCTTGAAACTTAAGAGTAGAATAATGCAACAAATACTCCTTAGTTATTCTTTCTCAAGAACCTGTATGCATTCATGATTACTCTGAATAGCTGTGACGTTAGAATTCTTTTCTAAAGAATTTCTGATATGATTTTATATGTAGAAAAAGTTTTTTAAAGTGGGTAGGAAGAGTTGAGTAAGAATATCATAGCAAAGTTCACTTAGTTGGACAAACTAGAAAATGTTGGCCAAAAAACCTTTTTTTTCTTAAGGTGTAGAAGGAGGAAAGTCAATGAGGGGAGAGAGAGAGACAGAGAGAAACAGAGACAGAGAAAGACAGAGACAGAGAGAAATAGAGAGAGGACTATAGGATCACAAATTTAGAGCTGGAAGAGAGCTTAGATGTCTTCTAAATACAGAATCAAAGAATTTGAGAATTGTAAGGGTCCTCAGCAGCCACTTAATCCAATCCATACACATACTCTTCAGTTTATGGATGAAGAAACTGAGGCCAAGAAAAGTTAAGTAACTTACCCAAGGTAACAGAAGAGACCACACAGTGGCAGAACCAGAATTTTAATCCACTCTTTTCTTACTCAAGCTCCAGTAACTTCTACTCTGGACTTCATCTTACATAATAATAATAATACAACCATGAGGTTTTCTATTGAGACTACAATGAATAGAGCTAATTGATATTTTTCAGGCACTATATTCCCTTTCCTTTAATTTATGTTACCAACCCTTATTTAAAATTACTTTCCCCAGCCCTGCCCCTTTATATTGATCAAAATATATCCTATGAGATCCCAGTGTTAAAATGGTTAATGATGAAAGAATGAGATGTAAATTAATAAATCAACTGCCAAAGGGGGTACTGAGAAATAGGCAAAGCCTGAATATATTGCTGAAAGTTTGGTGGAAAACCTTTCCTTTCTAAAGAATACTAAAAATTTTCTCTATCTTAATCTTTGTTACTTCTGTCTCAGTTTCCTCATCTGTTAAATGAGAATAACAACAGCCCCTACCTCCCAAAGTTAATGTGAGGGTCAAATGAGATAATATTTTTAAATCATTTCACAAACCTGTAAGTGTTATACAAAATGTTGGCTATTTTATTTATACATATATATTTTGGTGAGGCAATTAGGGTTAAGTGACTTGCCCAGAGTAACACAGCTAATAAGTGTTATATATCTGAGGCAGGATTTGACCTCAGGTTCTCCTGACTCCAGGGCCAGTGTTCTATCTGCTGCACCACCTAGCTGCCCCTATTACAATATTTCTTAAAGAACATCTTTCATCATCAAGGAATGCAAAACCAAAGTTCATCCATCTCCTCTTCCTCCTTCTTCTAGCTCCTCTTTTTCCTTCTCCTTTCCATAAAAAACCTTTTCCTAGATGTCTATTTATACATCATACTGCACTAGAGAAATATAGATTAATTCATAGCATCACAGATTCAATAGAGGCAGCTAGGTGGCACAGTGGATAGAGCACTAAGCCTAGATTCAGGAAATCCCAGGTTCAGTCCCAGCATTTACTAGCTGTGTGACCTTAGGTGGTCGCTTCATGAGATAATATTTTTAAAGCATGTTTACATACAGTAGGAGCTATTTAAATGCTAGTTATTATTATATTAAAGCTGAAAGGGACCTCAGAAATCATCCAGCCCAACTCCCTTATTTTAAGATGAGAGAACTGAGTCTCAGACACATAAAGTGCCTGGATCATAGGGTCATAAATAGCAAAGCTGAGATTAAAATCCAAGTATTCTGATCCCAAATCCAGCACACTGCCTACTGAAACACACTGCCTTCTCAATAAAGTGGTCTGTGCTGGAATTGAGCTCAAGACATGCTCTGACCATCCCTATCTTCAGGGAAGTGACATCTAAAATGTCTAAATGGACATCTAAATGGACGTCTGTGCAAACACAGGCTACTAAGAGTTAAAATAATGAACACATGGTAACAAAGAACTAGAAACAAAGTAGATGCCAATCATTGGGGGAAATGGCTAAGTCAACAGTGATCTATGAATGTCATGAAATATTATTGCACTGTATGAGATGATGAATAGGAAAACTACCGAGAATTTTGAGAAGACACATGAATAGATACTGTGTGAGGGAAACAGAGCCAGGAAAATAATATCCACAGTGACTACAATGTAAATAGAACCAGCAAAAAATGAGACTGAACACAGTCTATGACCCTGGCTTAGCACCAGGGAAGATGAGAAAATGAACCTTCTTCCTTTCTTTGCAAAATTTGAGGACTATGGTTATGGAACACTGAATGTTCTGTTAGACATTTGGCTAGTCTGTTATTGCTTTTCTTAAATGCTTTTTCCTCCTGTTCCTTTTTTACTCTCTGTTGTAAGAAACAGCTCTCAGGATAGGAGGGGGAAAAGATATATTTGGAAGTATAAAGGTGATGTTAAAACAAAATCTATTATAAATTTTAAAGGAAGCTAGGTGGCACAGTGGGTAGAACACTGAGCTTGGAATCAGAAAGACTCATCTTCATGAGTTCAAATATGGCTTCAGGGGCAGCTAAGTGGTGCAGTGGATAGAGCACTGGCCCTGGATTCAGAAGGACCTGAGTTCAAATCTGTCCTCAGACACATAACACTTACTAGCTCTGTGACCCTGGGCATGTCACGTAACCCATTGCCTAACCAAAAAAAAAATATGGCCTCAGATACTCACTAGTTGTGTGACCCTGGGCAAGCCACTTAGCCCTGTTTGCCTCAGTTTTTCATCTGTAAAATGAGCTAAAGAAGGAAATGGCAATCCATTCCAGTATCTTTGCCAAAAAAAAATCCAAATGGGGTCAAGAATAAATGATACTTGAGATGATGAAAGTCTCGAGGTTGGCCAAGTTTGACCTCTGCAGCATTTAATAATGTTGATGAACTCTTCCTTGATATCTTCTTGTCCCTCGGCTTCCATGACAGCACTTTCATGGTTCCCCACCTACCTTTCTGTTGGAGCCTCCTCTCTCCTTAATTGGTAGCTTTCTTCTTTTGCCAGTTGGACTTGGTTATCCGTTAATGTTCTATCCTTGATAGTTTTTTCTCTACACCCTCTCCTTTGATTACTTCATCTGCTCCCATGTCTTCAATTATCATCTCTATGATGCTATCTCTCAAATCACTATTTCTACCCAACACCTCTCCACAGAGCTCTTGTCCCAAATTTCTCGATGCCTATTGGAAATTTCCATCTATAAGGCACATCACCAACTGTCATTTCAAACTCAGTATTTCCAAAACTGAACTTTCCTCTCAATACTTAGCCCCTTCATTCTCTCCTTCTGTTAATGGTACCACCATCCTCCCAGTCACCTAGATTTGAAATCATAGTCAGGTTTAACCCTTCCCTCTCCCTCACTCCTAATCCATTCCAAATACTGTTAATGACACATAGTAAACACTTAATAATGCTTTGTTACCCCTGCAACATTTCACTCATCCACACTCTCCTTGTCACTCCCTTAATAACTGCCATGTAGCAGGTCATTTTATCTATGATATTCTTATAATTGCTTAGTTGGTCTTCCTACACCTCCACGAGCCAGGCTGCCCAAAACTACCTAAGTAATCTTGTCAATGTACTGTTCCAATCAAGTTATTTCTCTCCTCAAAAACCTTCAAGAACTCCTAGTTGACTGCCAAATAAAGGATAAAATCCTGGTCCTGGCATTTAAAGTCTTCTACAATCTGGCACTTCAATTTTTCTTCCCAGGATATCCTCATACTGGAAGTGCTTGGGAATTCATGCATCAGTCACATAAAGTGAACATTTTAATTGCCCCAAACATGAGAACACTGAATCATAGAGGAAAACATCATTTTCTTCAGAAAGAGAGAAAAGGGGTCTCTCATCTCATTTTTAGCACTACTGACTGAGGTTTGTGTCTGGAACTAGGGTGAGATGACAGGGGCATTAAAATTTTAAAGGTGCTAATAGTAATTACACTACTTCAACATGTAGAAACAACTGAGATTGGAATGCAGTTAGCATGAAAAATTAGTGAAAATAGAAAGCTAATAGATGGCAGAGCCTTACACACACCCCAGCTCTAATTCACCCAACCTCATCCTACTCTTTTCCTTAACAAAGTTCTCTGGTGTCCTAGGGGTCTCTGTCTCCCTACCATTTCTCAATGTCCTGGAATCTCTCCTTATGTGGAGTCCTAGATCCTGAGGTTCCCCTCTCCCTCAAATAAATGTTCCATAGTACATGCCCTTGGTGCCAAGATTTCTAGTTATAGCTCTGTGGAAGCAGCTTAACAAAAAAATAAAAAGGGGCCTCGCTCAAATATATTCCCAGTGGATTTGGAACCATAAATTTCTCTAACCATTTTATTTTCTAAAGCTTTGGGGTCAAGTGAATATGGAATTATTAGTAGTATGTTCAATTATAAAATCTGGGAATGACATACAATCTTTTAGCAAGCATTAAAAACAAATATTCAGATTTGTTTTCTGTTTTCATTATCAGGTTAAAAGTTTTTAAGTGGAACAAGTTAGCAAGTAAGCAAGTTAAATGGAGTTAAGAACATAGAGACAATAACTTTATTTATTTTTCAATTACTTCCCCCACTCCTCCATTTCCCTCAAAATTCTTCATAAGCTTCCTTGAAAATCTTGAATATTCCTTCCCCTTCCTTCTTTTTTAATCTATGACCAAACCTATTGATATAATTACTCCTTGCAACCAGCAAAGGAAGTGAATTAGTATCCTCTTCTATCACAAGACAGGAGATTAGCAAGGCATGATTTTCACCTGTCTCCAAATTTGCTTTTCTATTCTCTACCTCATTCAGATCCCGGGAAGGGAATGCCCTGGTCCCATGCTGAGATCTCTGCCAGCTGGAGGGGCCTAATTTAGCCTTTGCTTAACTGGTCAGGAGGAGGTGTCAAAGGAGGGAGAAGCATTGGTGTGTGTGTGTGTGTGTGTGTGTGTGTGTGTGAGTGAGTGTGTGTGTGAGTGTGTGTGTGTGAGTGTGTGAGAAATGTCGCCTTTCACCCTCCTCACTTCCTGTCCAGCTCTCTTCTGCTCCAGGCGGCTGGTGGCTTAGTGCATAAACTGATTAGATAACAACAGAGCACCTTCCCTCCCTGTTTTCTCTCAATACGTTTGGGCCACAGCTTTTGAAGGAGCCCAGCCCTGCCACTGTCCAGGCTTTATCATGGGATGTATGGAGCTTTATCCAGAAAAGGCTCAGCTTTGCCCCTGGCTTCATCAATCATTTAGACCAGTTCAAATCCCCTTCATGGTGTTCCGCCTCATTAAACCTATCAAGGAGAACTGAAGAGAGTTTGTATAGCTGGAGAATGCCTGTACACTCCTTCTTGCTATTTGATATTTCAAAGATGAAAAAGGCCGCACAAACATGAGGAAAGGAATATATTAAAACAAGTTCTATGGTTCCTGCATCCTGGCCTGAGGTTGCTCTCTCCAGTCTACTGTCTTCTCAGGAGCTCTACTAAGATGGTATCTGGGAAGATGAAATGATCATTTCCTGCTGACAAGAGTTTGCTTCTGATTTGTTTCACTACCGTCTTACTTGTTTGTCAGTGAAATGTCAAGGCATAGCCTCACAGAAATCCCTGGGCATGGACTCTGTTGTCCTTTTTAAAGATCTGTGGATACAAAGATGGGAAGCCAGGAGTCAAGGAAGAGATACAGGGTTGACTTTAGAAACCTAAGAGCCTTTTAAGGTCAAATGAAGTGAAGTACTGGCATCATTAGTTGTATGATTTAGTGGGTTTTTTTTAAACAGTCATGTAATCAGGGAACAGTGATAAATTCATCCATAGTGATACAAACTGTAACTTTAAACAACCCACTTTCACTTTTGATGACACAAATCTTTTCCATTTTTTTCTTTGTGCACATGTTCTCAGTAACTCCTTTTCATAGGTGGTTTGAGGTTTGTGGGGATTTTTTTTTTTAATTTTGGGGAGGCTTTGGGGAAGGTTGCATGAATGAATTTTAATTATTTTTGTCATCAATTAAATGGAATACATCCTACCCAAGACATCTCCAGGTGATGTTTATCTTCTAAAAATCACAATCTTCAGTTAAAATATATTATTGTAGTAATATCAGTAAAAATATATGCATGTTGCAAATATTTTAATACAAAAGTATTTCTAGGATTTTCTGAGTTCATATTCCTGTAGAAAAAGAAAGAAGGAAGGAAGGATGAAGGAAAGAAAGTAGGAAGGAAATAGACAATCACGATATGAAAGATGTGCTTAAATCTTTGAAACATTGAAAAAAATATCAACTTTGAGTAGAGCTCCTCTGACTAGGGAATGATTTCTTAACAATTCCCTTCATGTTCCAAGTCCTGGAAAATAGCTTTAATGCTAGTTTTGGTGGGTGGCAAGTGTGGATTTACCAAAACCTATGGCTCTTGAGTGGTGGCCAGGGCTGGGTGAAGATGGATGTGGAGGAAAGGAATATGTTCTTACCATTACTTCAAGGAGGCAGGGGCCCGTCCCCAAAAAAACGACACTGAAAAAAAAAAGCCCATTGGTCACCAAGTACAATTCTGCAACTCACAGCTCCTTGATTCACAGAATAAAACTTAGATCGTTCTAGGGCTAAAGGAATCCCTATGGTAGACTTGTGATTACGCACCTCACACACAATCAAGAGGGGCGCGAATCTGGGTGGGCAGCCTCCTCACCCCTCACTAGCCCAGGTGCCTGCCCAGGTCCAGCGGTAGATTGGCCACGTTGACATTTACATGAACGAATCGGCGCCACGCAGGTCCCTGAGCGCCTCTGATATTAATAATCATAAAGGACCCAGCGATTACAAAAAGAGAAAGTGTTAAATGTCAGGAGCCAGGCTAAGATTTTAAAAGGCAACGCACTGCATCCAAGTCTGTGCTTTAACTTTTTTAATAACGATTTTTTCTGGGCTGGAAGCTCGCACCGAATCCTGGAGGAATTGCTAAATCAGATTAAGGTTATATTTTGCAACAGACTGGATGGAGCAATAAAGGAGAGCGCGCGGAAATGGGACTTCACCCATCAATTAGATCTCTATTAGCAGCCAATGCAGGCTTCACCACAGGAAATGTCACGTCCCAGCCTAAGTAGACCCTTTCATTCGCCCCCACCCCGCCCCTCGCCCCTACACTCTCTCTCCCTACTCCCCGGCCCTGAAATTAAACAATTCTTCATGCCCTCCAGTTTAAGCCAAACGAATCCTTTTGTTTATTTGTTGGGGGTGATGGGGGGTTTTGTTTGTTTTGTTTTTAACTTAGCACCATCTGCCCAACCTCTCTGGGCTGTACGCTCACCCCAGGAACACGCGCACAATGCGAACAGGTTGCTTCCTCCTCCGCACCTGCGCGGCCTCCCTTTTCTCTCGGACGCTCCGAAGGCGGGAGGGGCAGGGGAGCTAGCAGGCTGGGCTCGGGAGGTAGCGGGCCGGGCTCGGGCTGGCGGCCTTTATTAATATTAAAAGCTTTCTAATGATCGTATTTCCGCCCGGTGAAAGGTGATTAACAACACAATGGCCAGGGCTCTGAATGGCCAAGAGGCTCATCTGCCGCCATAGATCATCCCCGTCGGGGGCGATGGGCTCGGGGAGCGAACCTTGGCACGCAGGTTTGACGCCCGGGGCCGAGAGAGAGAAGTAGACTTAAGGGCGCTAGGCCCGAGGAACAAAGGTGCAAGCGGAAGTGAGAAGAGGAAAGTATCTTCTCAGGTGACCCAAACCTGGCCCTGTTGAGAAGGTGGATCCGGTTCAAGTTGAAGCGCTAGACATGAGTTCCACTCAGACCTCTACGTCCTTTTCTGTGCATGTGCGCCCGCGCGACTAACTGCTCTCACTTCACCTGGAAGGGAGTTGTCAGCATTCCAGTTGTTTGGAGGGGATGAGGGAGGGGGAAGAGGAGATGTGTAAAGGTGAAGTAGGCCTTTGCTACCACTTGAGCATTTTTCACAAGGTTGAAATGAATTAGGGTAGCCCGAGGGCCAGGCACATGTTACACCATCCTGAGATACTTTCAGCTTCCATTTGAAACTGAAGCAGGAGAAGCTCCCGGATTGAAGTAGAATTTGGTTTTGTGCTCATTTTTTGCACAACACGTGAAAGAAAAAGTGGGTGATGACTCCTCCCAACAGAATCCTACCTCATTTCCCACCTCCAGAGCTTTGCCTAAGGCACGCTCAGTTCTTGCCCCCAACTCGCCGGGTGCGGATCTGAACAAAACCTTCCCTGAGTCGCAGAACATCTCGTTTATCATCGGGGTTTATCACTCCAGTGACAGCACTTCTTTTCCCAGGTCCGCGGTGAGCCCAGAAACACCCCTCCCCTTTCCTTCTTGTCCTTTCTCCATCCTTCCCTCCACCCTTCTTTTCCTCCCCCCTCCTTCTCCACACCCCTGAATTTGTCCATAAGAAGAAAAGGTGCAACAGCCAGGGAATGAACAAGCAGCAGAAGTAGCCGCAGGGATAAAGAAGGCACTGTTGTTGCTGATGGTGCTCCCATTCAGGGGTCGAATTCAAATGGATATTTTCCCCATCAGCCCAGCTGAACAGGGCTCAATGCCTGAAACGTGCAGAGCTGCCTTCGTGGACATGCTCTGTGGCTGATATTCTAATTTTCATAATGCGCTTTTATGTCGCTCCAGACTCCTCCGGTGAGGAGCCCGCAGAGCTGCTGAAAGAGGCTTTGAGAGACCTGGGAGCGAAGCTGCTGAGAGCTGCGAGCCCCCCTGCCGGCGTGAGTGGCACCGTGTGCCCCGGCCGGGGCGCGTCTCCCGCCGCAGTTCCAGTCGCAGCCCTGCATGCACATCTCCTCTCCCGGGCTCCCGGCAGTTTTTTCTCCCGGCGCCTCATTAATATGCATCGGGAGTACAGCCAGGAACTAGATTCCGAACCGCTGGAAATGTTCTCTCTGGGCCCTTTTCTGGGCTTCTCTGTTGCCTGGAGTGGGCGGAGGTAAGGAGGCGCTAGGCCGCAGCTCTAATAGACTCCTTCTTGAGCCTGGAACACAGTGAAGGAGGCCTATGGTCAAGCTGGCCAGGGAAAAGTCACAGCTGCTAAATCCTGAGCAGAGGCCTAAGAGGAGCAAAATAAGGCTGGTTGAGCTCAGCAAAAAATAAGATATCGAAACCTCATCAGACCAAATTCTACTTTGGCTGACATTTAGGAACCATATAAGCATAGCATGCTAGAACTGGAAGGACTCACTCAGGCTCTCAGATTCGAGCTGGGAAGAACTTTAGAGATCTTGTAGTCCAACTCATACTACAAGTTAAAAAAAACAATCATTAAGGGCCTACTATGGGCCAGGTACTGTGCTAAGCCCTGACATTTACAGTAGATTTACTGATTTTACTGGTGAGGAAAATTAGAAACAGAGAAGTAAATACAGTCCAAAGTTTCACAGCTGTTAAGTGGCAAAGTCCGATCTAGAAACCAGGTCTTCTGATAACCAATCCAATGGACCATAAAAAAAATCACAGACTCTTAGGGTTAGAAAGGACCCTAAAGGTAATCTAATCCAAGTTGTAATTCATCTGAACTAAGGAGTCCATCATTTATAATTCCATATGTCTGGAATATAACAGGCAAATGAAGGCAAGGATTGTGAGCAGTTTGCTTACTTCCCGGAGATTCAACTATGAGAAGAGCTGCTCCTGGATCACAAGCTCGGCTTAAAATTTATATAAAAGATTCTATAGCAGTGAAGACTTTGTATTTACTGTATCCAAGATTGTAAACCAAACCAGTAATTTACATTGTCATTTGATAAAAATCAGCAGAATTCATAAATATTTCTATCCATGAGGAAAAATTTTAAATCTACATTTAAAAATCTTATCTTTTTGGCTCTGAGTTGAGAGTTTTGATTTCCTATTTATTTTAGTAAGTACTAACAACATTAGTCTGAATAGAGGCTACTCTCCAATAGGTTACCTCCCTAACATGAGATTTCTTTAAAAGGAAAATAAAAATTATAGGTATGTAATGTATACTGAAAAAACAAAACTGATCATAGACTTCACATAAAGCCAGACTGAACTATATAGTATACACTAGAATCTAACCTGATTTATTAGGTCAAATCATGAATGCTATCTCTCCCATTTACACACCAATGTATAGTGCACATAATAAGCACCCTCTCAAATGACCAAGCACCTGTTCCAGGAAGGGAGGCAAAGGATGGTATGGAAACTTGATAAACTGATAGTTAAACACTGGCCTTTCCCCTCAAAACTGGATTCACAAAACCACTGTGTATGTGTTTCTCCCCCAAACTCACACACACACACACACACACCGACTATAGTTCTCTTCCCTGTTTTGTGCATAGTGGCCCATTAAGGCTACTATAACCAAGATTATCCAGGTTTAAAAGTCACAGAAAGGGGTTTTATAAAAAGGGAGAACATTTCTGCTTAAGAAGACTTAAGTCCATTTGACAGAAATTGCCCAAAGGGAGTAAAAATAATTTTAAGTACAAAATCCTGTAGATAATTCAACACCTTGAATTGTAATTTATAAAACAAATTTAGCTTAAGCAACAACAAACACTCATTGAACACTCAGAGTGTCCAAGGACCTATACTAAATGCTGGGGAGACAAAGACATCATGGCCCATCTATGGATCAAAGTAATGTTCCAGTCAGTCTAAAGCTTCGGAATTCTCCGGAGAAACTTCAAGAATCTCTAGGTCGTACATTCTCTAGGGCAAACTCTAGTCTGGGATGCCTTCGACTTCCTTCGCTGGCACAGGTACTTAGAAGGTCATCTTGTTTGGCAATGCACATCATGCATTGGGCAACTGAAGGTAGCCCCATATGTCCAAAGGAAATAGGCGCAGCAAGGTCAGTCAAGAATGCAGAGTCACAGTGGATTTCATTTATCTGCTCAAAGGCCCTTAGGGCTTAGTCTAAGGCTGAGAAATGCTTTGACCTAGAAAGTAAGCACAGAATCTGAGAACACCACCTATTGGTTGTCTCCCCAGTATTATAATATTTTGTTTTCTCCTTAGACTAACATGATAGTTCTTGTTTATGAATCCACTAATGTTGCCAAACTTGCTAGTCCGTTGGAATGATCCCAAATTACAACTAAAATGTGTTCTTCTTCATCATGTGTTGGAAAGCAATGAAGGACTACTCCATCTGAAATTAGGAGACAGCAGCTGCTCATAAATGCCTTCATTAAATAAACATGGGGATACCTGCTGATAGAAACCATTTTGGGGTTTGGGTAAGAATGAGTCCTTAAAAACAAACCCATATGTTATCCCCCTATAAATTCAACAACTTTTCTAAATCTACATTAAATATGTATTAAAGTTGGAAAATTTTAAAATGTAAATTTATATCACAAATTTTATCAAAGTTTTTTTAAAAATCAGGTTTATAGGACATATCCAGTTATCTACATAATTAACATATATACTCAATCCCATATACATTTCTCGAAATTGTGTCCATCATTTATCTTTAAATCAAATACCCAATGAAAAGACTTATGGTTGGGATAAGCAGGCTGCAGCAAGTTTCCCATGATAACTTGGCCAGGAGTAGGCAAATGCAAGACATTATTCAGGATAATATACCTGGAAAAAAGAGATCGGTCATCTTTATTTTAGAGGCCATACATTAATATCCTGTGTTACACATTGATATCCCCCAAATACTGAAAAAAACAAAGGAAGGCTTCCAGTATGTTGAGTAGATTTTTTTTTTTTACTGTGGGTTTGTAGGAAAACATGAGTAAGAAGGTATGGAAGGGCTTCCATCTACATAGATCTAGGGCCTACCAATGAAATCACATATCCATCAATGGAACAAAACACCCACCTCATTGAGGATGGGATGTAAATTTTTTTTAAGTTACTCTCTTTATGTTACATAGCCCTGGACTATAGTTAAATCATAAAAATTAAGATCTTAAGTTTTTCATAGGAACCATAAAACCATACCACTTTCCAAAGCTGACACATTAAGCATCCCAAATGACTCCTACCTCTCAAAATAACTGCCACCAATGATTACAGAGGAGGTTTGGATAAAAAAAAAAGAAAGCAATGAACACCTTACTAATGAAATTAAAATGAAGGATACAGTAGTTCTTAGCTTGCACATTGACATATTTCATAAAAGGTCCACAAAAAACCATAGTTGATAATCAACTGTGAGGTATAATTCCATGAAATTTCATGTACTTCAAATATGATTATGCCAGGGTAGGAATTTATTACCTTGGGGCTAGTGGATTGCAGGGTTTGGGGCTAGAAGGCATTGTAGTCAACTTGGTCTACAAATTAAACAAAAAGCAGATTATGGCTGTATGGTAATTCTTGGATGGGAAAGCTGAAGCCTCAAAACATGTTCTTTCCTTTCAATAATAGGTCATAGACTGTGTTTTCCACACACACACATCCCCAACAAAGGGAAGGATGTTTAGTAAAGGGAGATGCTTGAATTATCAAAACACTTGCCTCAAATTTCCTCAGTGCTTTGTATATAGAGACCAAATCTTTCATTTGGTCTTGCTTATGTGAGTTTTCATCCCCTTGATATTGTTTCTAGAAGAAAACATAAATTGAAAGCCACATAGGCAAATTCAAATGAATAATTGAGTAGGAGAGATAATTCAAACACCAAATCATTCCACTTAGGAAATCTCAAGTTGAGATTGTTCACTAGCTCAAACTAAAATTGACTATGCACATGTCTCTCTCACTGAAGACACTGACTCATGGAAGGTGCACAGTGAATGGCACCAACTATGAAATCAGACAGGGAATTTAGAGGAGCCCAGATTAAGTACCTTTTTTGTTTGTTTCCTAGACGTGGGAACTGAGATCTGAGAAATGTGTCAGTGGCTTGCCAGATAATAACAAAGTAGAAGGTGGGAAAGGGGAGCCAATACCTTTCTCCAAAAGCCCAAACACTAACACTGCAGCCTTGTGTTCTACACTAAAATGCCTACATTATCAGTGCTTAATTGTATTAATGACTCTAGTTATTATAACGCTGAGTCTATGTGAATGCTGATGTTTGGGTGTTTCTATGGAGAAGGGGAACTTTATTTCTATAAACTTCACCAAGAACCATACCACATTCAGATAGGTACTTAATAAATTATTCTGACTGATAATGACAACTATCATGGAAGGTGTCCACCCCTCAAAAGAAAAAGATGGAATTTCACCTCTTCAGGTAGTAAGAAGGTCTACTTTGACACTCATGGTGTATTCTGAAAGAAAAGGGGTTTCCCACTCAACAAGCTGAAATCACTGCTCTCTGCATTTGTGAAGATCATGAACATCAGCATGGATGTCATCTACCAAGGTATGATCACCAAGATGCCCCAAGAGGTCACAATGTCTCAGAGTGCTGGAGTCAAAAAAGATGTAATCATTTTTTTTTAAAAAAAGTGGCATTTTAGTCCTCAGAGAGAAAATAAGATGTTAAAGCCAGAACTCTCCACCCATGTGCACAGAACACAGGAAGTTCCAAATGAACAATTCAAAGAGATATGTTCCTAAAGAAGTTATTAATAAACTGAATTTATATCAATCAAATCTTACGTTCCCATTTACTTACATTACAGTTTCTCAGTTCCTCCCTAGCTTATCTTAAATTAGAGGTGTTTGTTGACATTTGAGTTTTAAATTTCTCTGTCCTCCCCAGACCCTCAATCGATAAACTCCCTGTCAAGAAATTTTGGAAACAAACACTTGAGCTAAGGGAGCTGAACATTTTGTCACACTTGTACAAATCTGAGTTTTTACGCTTTCAGTGTTATGAAAGCAGATCACCCAGACAGTGCCTTGAATAAGGGAGAAAGACTACATCTGAGATTCATTGATATAGGGAATTCCCTGAAGAGGAAACTCCCTCTACCAGTGCAGATCTGCACCTTCCCTTATTTATATTTTATGTTTATAATTTATAATCTTAGAGTTACCTAGAGCACTGAGAGGTGAAGTAACTTGCTCAAGACTACACAGGTAATGGAGGATTGAATTATCTGGATTTTTTAAAAATCTATTAAAATGTTTTAACCTTTAAAAAAGAAATTCCCCCCCCCCACACACATCTTGGAATTTTTTTAAATCAAGTGGAATTTCAAGCATCTTTTATTTAAAAACAGCTAAAGATAGTATGATATTAAATATATCTTCATTTGTGAAAAACGTTTGCTTACTTTCACTTGCAGTACTCTTACAATAGCAAGTCATACACATGTGTCTTCTCATTTAAAGGCTTTAAATTCTCACAAGCATTCATCTTCACAACCAGGAGATAAGTACCAAATCCAGTTGGCCCATTTAAGATGCTGAGAACAGGGAAATGATGTGAATTTCCTCAAGTCACCCAACAAGGCAGAAAGAGAAATTAAATTATGACTATATGACAGTCCCTTGTGCTAGCTACAAGGCCATTGACCTGAAAATTTTGATGTATTATACTCTGAATTTGAAGAACCTCTTCCATAATGAGTCCTTTTCTCTTGCCTTACCATGAATAATAATGATAACTTACATTTGATAGTGTTTTAAAGTTTACAAAACACTCTACAAAAATAATCCCATATGAGACATAATTATATTTAATAAGTATGGTGTCATATATAATATATGACATATAATACAGCCATATGTAATATTTTAAAGCAATTACATTTTTAAAAGTTTCCACTGGGAGTTCAATTTTGTGCTAAATGAACACCTTGGACTATATGGCCAGCAAAAAGATTAGTGTCTGAGGGGAATTGAAGGGCATAGAAAATATCAGATATGCTAATTATCCTTTTTATCTCTGCATAGAATTGTTCTTCATAGTAATTTTTCTGAGTTCCAGAAATCATTTAAAATTGTAATATCACTTAACTGATAATTCAATTAGTTCAAATGGCAAAAATAAAATTGTTTATAAAATATCATTGCACGTATTGGATAAAGAGGCATTCAGGAGGATGTGCATTATGTTACAATGTTTAGCTAGTAGTTAGCAAAGTATTAATTATAGACAAGGTAGGGAACAGAAACTTTTTTTCTTTCTCTTTTGTCCCCTTCTTCCTTTTGAATCTTATATGGTGAGTGTGTGTGTGCAAAGAAATCCACAAATTATTTTGACTTAATGAACAGTGTTTAAACAACTAGCCACAGCTATGTAGTTCATTCAAAGCTAATAAAAGTACTAAATTAATAACAGTAAATAACTCTCTAATTCCCAGTGTATCATACTGCCTTCCTTCCATGAGTGCATGATAATTTTTACACATTCTGTGTTTAGTTAACAAGGTAGCTCACTGAGTGTGGAAAAGAGATGCTGCCCATGGAATGGATACAGGCAAACTGCAAGTGGACTTCATCCACTCAGAGTGTTACATTAGGAATGGCTCTTAGAGCTCATCTAGGATGGAAAAATAAATTTATTTGATTTATTGAGGCAAAACAATCAGGCTTGTATGTACTCACAGAAGATATGTGAGCTCATGTGTACATGCCATGAGCATTCAATTAATTCACACAATTTATGAATAGCAAACTAGATTCTTTTATGAAGAACAAATGGTCCTTCAAGAATTTTTCAAATATCCAGAAAATACTGATAAAATATGGGTAAAATATTAAAAAAGCCTTCTTGTTGTTATTTTTTGCCAAGAAGATACAAGAGAAAGTGCTAAATTAAACCTTAAAGACCAGTGAAGACTGTACAGCTCCATTTCTGCTAGAATTTGCAACATTTGTCTTAAGTGTGAAACCAACTTTTAAATTCACAGACTTCTTGCTTTTAGTTAACATTTCAAGCTGTCTTTGAGCATTAAAGATAGGCATCTTTTAGGAGTTCCTTTCTACTTTTTAAGGGTTTCCTTTCATTCACCTTATACAAAAGGCCATTTGTCAAGTTCAAGAATAAGAAGGACATAGTGCCAGTGGGTTTCTTTTAACAACAAAATCAGCTTCAACCACAAGCACATGGGTTTAAAGTAACTCCTGCGCAGCCATCAGAGACAGTGGAAGCTCAGTACTGGAGCGTGGGTTATATATCCAGTATATTTATAGGGAATGCTGCAGCTCTGAGACACCTGGGACTGCTTTTCTTATGTGTTGAAGAGAAAGAGAAAGAAAGGAAAGAAAGAAAGAAAGAAAGAAAGAAAGAAAGAAAGAAAGAAAGAAAGGAAAACTTAAAACAACACCGTAACTCAGTGGTGAAAAAGGTCAAGCTAGTATTGACAAGTATGTAAAGACATCTCCTAAACCATGGGAAAACATGTATAAATTGTTTCCACTCACTGCATTCAGAACCAATGGAAGGGCATTACAAAACTGCACTTCTTGTATTGTTGGTGTGAAAGGATATCTATTTATCATCTCATAAGACAGCTCGAATGATCATTATCTACTTTGCCCACTTTCTGACCCAAATTCAAGGTTTTTATGGAAAATTGCAGTCAGTTTGATTGATGAAATCCAAAGATGTCTAAAATGGCACCAAAGCTCTCCAGCTGTGCAGACTCCAACAGGGGGCTTCAATGTTGGCATTGTTCCTGCAAAAAAAAGTAGAGAAAACGGGCAAAAGTTAGGGGATTTCTGTTTAAAAACTTCAAATTTCAATGAAGATACCCAAACCTATTATGCCTGTTCACACGTGCGAACAGTGTGAACATCAAAGTATTTCCCACACAACCGGGTTCCTCTTCAACCAATAAACCTTTGTAAGAAGCTGAAAGGCTATCGACAAGAGAGTAGCAGGTCTGGTTCGGAAGAAGGCAGCATCAGCTTGGACAGAGCTGCGCTCTGCTCTGCAGGGGAGGTTGGGGGGGGAAGAGGACTTGGGACGACAGAATTGTCACTTTTGTAGTTGGAAGGACTCTTACTTAGGTAGGGATGATCAGGTCCAAAGCCTTTATATCTCTGACCTCCAAATTTTTAATGATTAAATGTTATACACACACACACACACACACACACACACACACACACACACATTTTGAATTAGAAACCTTCCTGTGATTTAATGCATTACTGTGTTTCTCAGGAAGCCCGCCCAAGAGAACGATCCTGACTTTAGGGGAAGATGCACTAGCATACACCTCCCCCCCCCCCAAGTCATTACCAGTCCACCCTTCCTCCGTTTCTCTCCTTTTCTTCTCCATTTCTCCTTGCATCCTTTATCCTCTCACCTCTGCATCTCCCCCACCTCCCCTCCTTTCCGCTCCCTCTTCTCCTCTCCTCTCACCACTACTCCCCTCCCCTCCTTTTCTTTCCCTCTCTATTTCACCATTCCTCCCCTCCCTTTTCTTCCCTCCCCACCCTTCGAACTCCTCCTCTCCTTTCCCTACCTTGCCTTTTCCTTTTTTCGTCTCCTCTCCTTTCTCCTCGAGTTCCCTCCTCTCCTCTCCTCACCACTGCCCTCCCTTCTCTTCCCTCCTCTCCCTTCTTTCCCTTCACCTGTTTCGCTCCTCTCCTCTTACCATCCTCCCCCTCCCCACCTCTCTTCCTCATCCCTCTTCTCATTCCTTCTCCACCCTTTCCCCGTTCTCCCTCCTCCTCCCCTCTTCTCTTCTCCTCTCTCCTGACCCACCGCTTCGGTCCTCTCTCCTTCCTCCCCACGCAGGGTGCTTAAGATGAATGTGCCTCTGAGTGCTTTGCGGAGCCCGCGGACTGAACCGCGCCGCCCCCACCCCTCTCGGCAGACTCGGCGGGCGCCTCGATTATGCCTAGACTAGACCCAGGCGGCGGCTGCAGAGGCGCCGCGGAGAGAAGCCCAGGCCAGTCCATGACAGCGCCGTTTGTCAGAGAAGCCCCGTCTTGTTTTAGCGGCGATGCATTATTGTGGAATATTGTCACCTGCCTAATTGTTCCTAATGGTCACCCCCTGTTATTAATAATAGCTGAAACGTGGCTCCTAGACATGTTACCCAGGCTAGGGAGCTGATGAATGAAACCCCTACTAGGGGAAAATCTTGAGAGCTGTCTTCTTGTCGTATTACCCAAGGGGGCCCACTATAAATCTTCCTTCATTTTAACCACGTTTACCCTCATACTCCTCGGGGCTAGGGATGCTGTGTTAAGATTGCACTGATGTGCCAACGCTCGGAACCAGCTGCTCCTAAATACAGACAAGTCCTTGTCAATTAAGCTAGTGAGGAGCAGGTCCTTGGAGGCCTGGGGCGTTTTAGCAGGCAGCAGCGTTGCAGCCCCTACAATTAGTATCCATTTTGAAAGGACCTCCAGGGCACAAATGCACAGGCAAGGAAAGAATCAAACACCAGGCAACTTCAATTTTGGAAATTTGTCGTATAAGAGTGTGAGACTGAACAGACAGTCTGTAAGAAGAGAGCTAGTATTTCTGGAGAAAGATGGTTTATTCCTCCCCCTCCCCCCCCCATACGTTCTCTTTGTTTTTCAAACCAGGCAGTGGCCTGAATTTGTGACTGCGGGTTTTTTTTTTTTTTTGAAAGATAAATGAATACATTCATTTGCCAGGCTAGCTGAAGTTTCCCTTACGGCTTCCTTTGTGACCACTTCAAGCAGCTGGTGGCATGCAATCCTCCCAGGAGTCTGGCCTTTGGCCCAGGGGGAACTGGACAAGGCAATCTGCTCCAAGGAGAAGAGCTGCGAAGTCTCAGGTCAGCAAGGCCAAGCTGCCAGGAGGCCAGGCAGAGCGTGAGGAGTTCAACCAAACAAAACCACTAAAGGATGGGAGGCCTGGGGGATCATTAGCCAAGGTGTTTGTTTAAGTGATTAGGGAAGTTGGTAGTTAGGGACTGCGAGGAGGGGAAAAGCTTGTTAGACAAGGCAACACCAGCACAGCAAGGTTGGAAATTCGGAGAATATCACAGTTTAAGACTGTGACCCTCCCAAGTTCAAGAACAGAGCAAACAGCACATGCCATTAGAGACAGCAGTCAACTGGTAGTCAACAAAAGGGGCAGAGCACTGAAAAAAAATGTTTCCGTATTAAATATGGAAAAGTATAGAGAAGGGGGCAGGAGGGTCAATGAAAGTCAACAAGAGAGCAGGCCTAATGATAGGAAGAATTTAATATCAAAAATACATAAATCTGCAAGTGAGGGCAGCTTCATAATGGAGATAAAAGAAGCCAGTGTTCAATCAACATTCACTTGACAACAGTGCCCTAACAGATAGCATCAAGTTGCTAACATTTAACATGAAAGTTAAGAGAATAAAAGCAAGGACAGTTCTTTTCATTGTGGACCTGCAGGCAGATTTGATATTCCACAGAAGAAGAATATGTCAGTAGCTTCTTTACTGTCTTTTCCAGGACAACTAGAAAAAAATGAAACTAATTTCCCCTTAGCGTTTTGTCCTTTCTGCCTTTCATTCCCAATGTTCCTCTCTCATAGGTATATATATATATATGTATATGTATATATATATATATGTATATGTATATATATAGGTGTATATATATATTATATATATATATATAAAATGAGCAAGCAAAGATCTCTTCCCATTGTGGCTCCATTTTCACTCTATCTCACTCATGAAGAGGTGAAATTCCTCATGAAACTAACAAAACTTCCCAAAGAAGCAAGGCACTGTAGATTCTAGGAGTCAATGTATACCTCTTAACACCACACACACACACACACACACACACACACACACACACACCTCCTTTACCAAGAGTGATGGTCATATGTCCTTGTGGCACAATCAAGCAATCTCAAAGGGAGCACAGAGATTTTTTCCTTTTCAATTTTTGAATCTTACTCTCAAGGAAGCCTTTGGAAGTTAGGTCCTTACAATTCAAGATGCTTTGATCCTTAAACATAGAAAGATGTAGGCCCTTTTTCAGGATGATCACCTAATAACTGAAGGACTTTTTTCTTTAGTATGTAAGCTCCTTGAGAGCAGGGATTTTTTTCTTCCTTCCTTCCTTCCTTCCTTCCTTCCTTCCTTCCTTCCTTCCTTTCTTCCTTCCTTCCTTTCTTCTTTTATTCCTTTCTTCCTTCCTTTCTTTCTTTCTTTCTTCCTTCCTTCCTTCCTTCCTTCCTTTCTTTCTTTCTTTCTTTCTTTCTTTCTTTCTTTCTTTCTTTCTT
>NW_020954596.1:50839386-50846886 GCF_900497805.2 Vombatus ursinus
CTTTCTTTCTTTCTTTCTTTCTTTCTTTCTTTCTTTCTTTCTTTCTTTCTTTCTTTCTTTCTTTCTTTCTTTCTTCCTTTCTTTCTTCCTTTCTTTTGTCTCTGTATTTCCAGGATTCAGAACAGAGCCTGGCACACAGTAGACACTTAATAAATGCTTGTTCACTGATTACTTAGTATCCTCAGGTATATAGTCACCATTCTAATAATAATAGCTAACATTTATATAGCACTTAATATGGTAATATGTGTCAGGCACTCGGCAAAGTGTGCTTTACAATTATTATCTCATTTGATCCTCACAACAACTCTGGGGATTAGGTGCTATTATTATCTCCATTTTACAGAAGAGGAAAACAGACTAAAGGGGATAATTGACTAGCTCAGGGTCACACACCTAGCAAACTGTCTGATGTGAAATTTGAACCCAGGTCGCCCTGAGTTCAGGCCCAACAGTGTCCACTGTACCAGCTAGCTGCACCCCACCCCCTCCCCAGTGCATTTGTACACCAGCTAGATTGTAAGCTGCAGTTCAAGGATCTTTTCTCTTATTTCTCCATACACAAACCTCCCAGTGCTTAACAAATGTTTGTTTAATTTAAAGACAAGGTTCTTATAACTAATAATAGTTAAATTATCGTGTTATCTCATTTGACTCCCACGACCCTGTGAAGTAGGTGCTATTATTATCCCCATTTTACAGATGAAGAAACTAAGGTGAAGAAATATTAAGTGACTTGTCCAGGATCACACAACTAGTGTCTGAGAAAGGATGTGAATCTAGGTCTTCCTGATGTCCCCCTAGCTGTAAAATATAACCAGAAGGAAATCATTCAGACGGCAAAACATTGGTGGACCTGCCACCAAAGATCTGTTTGGCAGTAGGCTCCTTCACTTCTAGATGATCTTTATAGGGCTACCTTTGTACAGAGTAGAATTTAGGATTCCCTCATTGCCCTCCATATGGCTACATGACTACCCAAATCTTTCTGAATCTTCCATCTTCCCTTGGATTGCAAAATGGTGAATAAATAAAGCTGGTGCCACTGGCTTTGTGGGTAAGGAGAATTCCAACCTGGGCCTGTATTCTTCTCCTAGAATTGGGGGGTCCTGGACAACCTTAGAAGACATCCTGTTCTTTTTCTCTTGTGGGGGTGGGGGCTGGGAAACCAAACTTCACTAGCCAGAAGAAGCTTCAGACTTCCTGGAGGTCTGAATTATTTTTGTTTTTCTTTTCTGAGGCAGTTTATAAGCCAAGGTTTTGTACCCACCCCATCTACCAATCAGGAGACAAAACTGAACAGTCTCTTGGCAAGCTGTCTCCATTCCTATGTCAGGTGCAGGTCCAGGTCTGCAGTTTGATCTTGCTTAGGTTCTTGTTAACTTGAGATCACATGACTTGGTAGATTTTGATTCACCCTAAAGAAACTGCTTCTGAGGGGGGGAGGAGCCACAGTGAGAATCTATGCCTCCAACAAACACTGGGCAGAAAAATCTTTGAAGTAAAATGGTTTCTTCTTTTGATGAATATTTGGACAACAAGTTTTGGCATTGACTCTCATTTGAAGTAAAAGAGAGAGGATGGCTTATCTGCCTGTATTTCCTCACTCTAGGCTCAAAAAGAACTAGAGTCTTGGACAAAGGCAGCCTCTCTTGGGCTAGAGAGCAGACTTGATGCCCTTGATGCCCAAACCAATGTGTCACATTTCTTCTTTTCCTAAGCTGTGTGGGAAGGAATATACCCAAGGTTCAGAGTAGCAAGTCCAATTCCTTGGAGTGGGATGCAGAGAATCCAATGGTGGACCCTAAACACCCATCGTGGGGGCAGCTAGGTGGCGCAGTGGATAGAGCACTGGTCCTGGATTCAGGAGGACCTGAGTTCAAATCTAGCCTCAGATATTTGACACTTACTAGCTCTGTGACCCTGGAAAGTCACCTCACCCCATTGCCTCTCAAAGAAAAAAAAAGTGAAAAGAAAGAAAGAAACATCTTCGCTTAGAAAATATTCTGAATATGTGACTTGTGGCAGGCTGAGACCAAAAGGGTTAATGGTCATAGATCATGAAATTTGGAGAATGGAGGGTGTCTTAGAGGTCATCTAGTTCAACCACCTTATTTCACAAATGAGGAAAGAAGTGAAATGACATTCCCAAAGTCACCCAGGTAATAAGTGACAAAGCCTAGAAATTAGTCTAAGTCTCCAGACTCCAAATCCTGTGGGATTACAGGAAAACTTCCTGCTCTGGAGAGAGCAAGTCTATTTTATCATCCATCACTATCCTGAAGGACTAGATCCTCAGCCCCATTCTGGAATTGTGGGCTGTTGAAGTCTGTTCGAGGACCTTGGAGAAAGTTTTCATTCCTTCAGGTTTCTGTTGCAGCTTTCTTCTAGACTACTAATGCCCCAAAGTGTCTCCATAGCACATTTGCTGATGCTCCCGGGAGTGCAGGAGGAAACCACTGAGCCTGGCTAAGGGGTCAGCAGGTGTTGACCCTAGCAGGCACCGAGGAAGGTTAGCTAGGTGCCCAAAGCTGATCTTTCTATTGCACCCTAGGAGCAAGCACCTCGGTAGCTGGAGGCTAACAGCCTGTGAAAACCTTTTTTTCCCCTTCATTTCCCTGATCCCTCCCCCACAAGGGAAACCGGGAAATGAGATAAGGGCACGGAATTTGGGAGTGATGATAGTTATAAATTACATAGATATTAATATTATTATATCAGTTATATAGGTATTGATATTTATTTAGATGATACAATAATAATTGTACTTAAATAGCATTTACTATGTGCCAGACACTGTGTTCAGCTCTTTACAAAAATATTATCTCATTTTATCCTTTCAACAACTCTGTGAGGTAAGTCCAATTATTAGCTCCACTTTACAGTTGAGGAAACTGAAGCAAATAGAGGTTAAATGACTTGGCCAGGGTCACACACCTAGTAAGTGTCTAACTTCAGATTTGAACTCCTCTTCCTGACTGCAGTGCTCTATCCACTGTGCCTAGATAAAAAATTATAGCTATATATATAGATTTATATGGATATTGATATCTATAGTTATAAATGATACATATTGATGTTGATATAAATTGTTGTTCAGTTGCGTCTGACTTTTCATAACCTCATTTGGTTTTTTCTTGGCAAAGATACTGGAGTGGTTTGCATTTCCTTCTCCAGCTCATTTTACACATGAGGAGACTGAGACAAATAGGGTGAAGTGACTTACTCAGGGTCACACAGCTAGTGAGTGTTTGAGGCCAGATTTGAACTCAGGAAGACAAGTCTTCCTGATTCCAGGGCCCAAACTCTATCTACTGCATCATCTAGCTGCCTAAGATGTACATAGAGATATGTATACAGACATGGTTATATATTGACAGCTATCAGTATAGAAAAGTAGGATATTAATATAGCTCTATCTCTAGATACATATATAGCTATAGATGTACATGTGAATATTGAATCTCTAGATACATATATAGCTATAGATGTACATGTGAATATTGATAGGGATATAGCTACACATACAAATATAGATATAGATTAATATAGATTATTCATCACTAAGACCAACATTAGGGACCTGAAAGAGGGGCAGTTTGGGAAGGCCGAGGGTAACCTACCTTATGCTTGTTTTTGTTGTTGTTGTGTATGTGTGATTTTCACAAAAGGGGAGCGCCACCAAACAAAGTGCACAGCTGAAACCAGACTTCTTAGGAGGGAGAAATAATTTTTACAAAGTTTCACTCTTCTTTGGTGTGGCTTCAGCAGCATGCCAAGTACCTCAGCTAGGATTGGGGAGAACTAGGTGAAAAGATAGGAATTTGCTTATTCTCTAAGAGCTTAGAAAAATGTAACTTGGATCAATATAGCAAAGGGGGAGGGATCGTTGGTTCAGAAGGTCAAGCAGATGTAGACACAGCATGGGAGTTATTTGTGTCAAGTCGGGTTATTGTAAACGCAATCCAGCAAATTGAGGCTCAGCTCATGGGGGCAGCCAGTGGGCCAACGCAATGGGGTCAGGGTGGCAGTCAGTCTGTCCATCCCCGCCGAGACGGTAATTGCCCCAGGTCTGACATGATGTCGGGGGCTCCCCGCCGCTCCATCCATCTCCATCCAGTTAGCCGTTTTGCTCCCTACATGACTGGGGTTGGAGCTAACTAAGCTCCAGATCCTTCACTCTGAATAATGGGGATAATTGTATCTCCTCCTGGCACTGTCATTAATTGCTTTTAATATTTCTGCCCCGGGTTTCTCAGTCCCTGCCTCTGTCTCTGTCTTTCAATGGAACTCGGGGCGGGGATCTGAAAAGAATGGAGAGGTACAAAATCAAGACCTCTTGTGTCTTGAACGCACAGCCGGCGAGGAATAGAAAAGTATATGAGGGCATAAGCCAAACAAGAAGAGAAACCCTCACACACACACTTGTGAAGGCGTACCTTTTTCCATTCCTGCCTGCCTTTTGACTAGCCGTTCCCCACCCACAAAGTGAATTTCCTTCTCCCAGTTGGGTTGGTTGCAGCTCTATCTGGCATCAGCAAAGCTGGTCTGTGAAGGCTTTGTCCTTCCCTGCCACTTTCCAGCTTCCCTAGTCCTCTCCTCAGCCCACCGATGTTACTTCTTACTTCTGGGTCCTATCACCTTCTAGTCCTTAACTAGCACTCTCATTCTCCTCAACTCCTGGTTATGGGGGGGGGGGGTGTTCTTCTTTCTCTCCCTGACAATTTAATAGTCCAAAGTAATCATCTGCGTGACATTGGCCATCCATCTTCTCCTGGGGGGAACAAAGCCGAGAGCTGCCTGACTCCAGGCCTCTCCAAAAAAAAAAAATCGCCTTTCTATTTTGAGAAGGCTTCCCCACAATAGCATCCTTATGAACCATAATGGTGATGTTTATGAAGCCAGCGATACCAAGTGTATGAAGACAATTTTATGCTTAATTAGAAGATGATGTAACCAGCCAGGAGACAAAGACGACCTCTTTCTCCTCGGCACAACCCCCCTGCTCCCCAACTTTCCTGGGGCTGGCCAACTTGTGCTGGGGAAAGAGAACCCTCCTCTGCTCTTAGGTCCACTATTTTTATAACATGCCCTCTCACCTCCGCAATCGTGTGTGAGCCTGAGGGCAGTTAGTCCCTCAGCTCAACATAAGGGGATGAGGATGAAGGTAAGGAAAATGGGAGGGGGCGTGGTGAAGATGCTGGTTAAAGAGATTTGGAAACTTTACTGTAAGGGAGAAAGCCTGATTCCCTGTACCGCCCCCCCCCCCCCCATCCAAGGGGACTTCACCTCTGGGAAGACTCCAATAAATACAACCCTGGCGCCACTCGATTACGGGATAATTTTTAATATATATGCAATAAATGTTCACTTTGTTAGATTGAATGACAGACAATAATATCGGCAAATCTTCATATCCATCCATTACCGGCAAATGAGCAGCACAAAGGACAGATTTGCTTTTGATTAATTTATTTGCAGACTCGGGTTGATAAAGCAATAACTATTTGGTTAAACTTGACATTTGGTCTTCGGGGGGTTATCCGACAAATCCCTGTAGTTCGGGGGAGATAATAAAGCTGTTTAAAGGGGATTAATTATTAATTGGCTGCAATTAATTTCCCCCCTTTCCTCGGCCACTGCACACAATGCGTATCGTTCACCTGCAAACAAAAGGCAGAAGTTTGTTTCTTTCTACGCTTCGCCCTCCTCCCTCCACCCCCAATCTTGTTAAAAAGTGTGGGGGAAACTTTGTATATGGGAATTCCGAAAAACCTGAATGGAGAAGCTGCCTCCCAGCAGAGAACTGCCAAATCTTGCAGTTCAGTTTCCGAAGCCTGCACAAACCCTTCTGAAAGCGCTTTTGACTCTGGCCGGAGTCATATTTGGACGCGTTATTAACAGGAGGAAAGAAGTTTTTTCTGGAATGATACTGACCAATTCCCATTTTGTGAGGAACTACGTTCTGATTTCCCAACCCTTCCTTCTCCAGGATTCTCCCATTCTGGATTTCGGGGCACATCCATTCTCCCTTGGGACTACGGGTATGAACTGGCTGGGTTTTGCGCAGGGTGGCAAGGTGGTGTGAATCCCTGGCCTGGTCACTTAGAACACTTTCTTATTTTAATCTAGGTGTCTTTCCCTTTATCTCCATTACTTTGCCGCATCTCTACAGTAGTTAAGACTCTGGACAAAATGTGAAATCCTTTGTGCTGGGGTAGTGAAGCTAGGCCCAAGACGATGCTGGAACCGTTTGGGGGGCAAAGACCAAGAGACGGAGAGCTCAGCCAAAGACAAAACTCTCAGTTCAACTTTAGTGATAAATTACTGCTGAGGCAGTATTCAAAGCGTCAAAGTTTCTTTGGACTGTCTCCCTTCCCTGGGTCTTTCTTGGCTCTGATGAATGAGCTCTGCGGCTGGAGGGATGGCCAGAGTGTGTTGTATCTTCATCAAACCGTGCAACCCCTCCTTTCGCTAATAATCTGTCACAACTTTACAGAACACACACTGAGACCAAAGCACGGCTCTGGCCTCGAGCCCTTCTCTCTCTGTTTGGAAGGGCAGAAGGCTGAAGAAGGGCCAGAGGGAAGGGGCCAGGTCAACCCTGGGGCTCCCCCTGCCCTGTTCTTGCCCCAGCTGGGAGGGTCGTGGTGGATCAGGGGGCCGGGTGAATCTTTTTTACTTTCTCCTGAAGAAAAAAAAAAGTCCTCTTTTACCCCTACCCACATATGGGGGGAGGGGTAACCTTCTAGTTGTGTTTTCTTTTTCCGATTTGCGCAGAGACAACTTTGTCAACGCAACGGAAAGGATTCTTGTATGACAATGAAGGAAGTGGAGGGAGGTGGGTGGGAGGAACAATCCACAGTCATCTCCCAAAATAGGTCAGTTTGAAAAGCATATTAATTTTTGGTTAGAGATAAAGCCCTAGACAAAAGAACGCCAAAGAAGTGCCTATCAGAGGGCATCAATCCAGTACTCGGTGCAAGGCCTGGCACATAGTATATGCTTGATAAATGCTTGTTGACTTGTTGACTATATCACTCCAGAGAAGAAACTAGAGGTTAGGAAAGCCCGTTCACCAAGTTACCTCTCGAGGAGGAACCAGACTTTCTACAAGCATTTAGATAAAGCCTAGTACCCTAGTCTTCCTGGGGAGAACAGGTGAGGGGAACTACCCTTCGAGGTCCTAAGGTCTGGCTAAATTTACTGTATATATTATTAATATTTTATTAATAAATCAATAAAATGACGTCTTTAGAACGGACCGGAGGTAATGCAAAGCATGCGTGCGCTGGCCCGGCTCGTCGGGACATGACCCAGCGTAGGCACTGGCCACTAGGTCCCCCAGAAATAGCCTTGCGGCGGGCGTCCGGCTTGGCACTCCCGCAGGCGGCTCGGAGCCCCGCGCTCGGGGAGGCCGGGAAGGAGTGAGGGTGGAGTGTGTGGGGGAGGGGGAGGGTGGCGCTTAGCACACTTCGCTGTTTCTCCCAAACTGTTTAT
>NW_020954596.1:50851886-51014342 GCF_900497805.2 Vombatus ursinus
AAATGACATTAAAAAGTCAGACAATTCTAAGAGGGAGGGTTTTATGAGATAATCACACCCCTGGGGAAGGGGGATTCAGTTGTGCCTACTATAGTCTTACCCTAAGGGTGTGATTATGCTATGGTAAACACACCCACCCATCATGCTTTATTTCTTAACTAATAAATCATTACAAATGATATAATTTGTGTAGCCATATCTCAAGATCCTCACCACCAGCACCCCCTCCACACACTCTCCAATGAAACCGGTAAACAAAAGTGATTGTGTTGAAGCATCTTCATCTATGGGTCTTTATTTCTCTCTTTACCTTTTGTGTCAAAATTAATGAGTAGGATTCAATTTGAAACATTCCCTTGATTTAATAGCCAAAAAAAAAAAAAAGGGTACTCATTCACTCACGACCAACCAACAGATTTGCTGGGGTTGGGGGAGTGTTTCCCAGTAATCCTCCTAAGGCATCAGATCTAAAATTATGGGGGGCTCCTGCTACACTGAAACCTGGGTTGTTGGTGGGTTTTTTTTTCTTCCCTTGAGGAATCTGGTTGTGCAGCACACTGGAGCAAATTGTCCAGGCTTTTGTGTTTGTTGCTATTTAGCTGGGAATTTCTCTGGATGGCATGTGCACGTGCATTTCAAGGTTTCTCTGTACAATTAGTGTCACTCCCATTATACTTGTATTTTTCTGGCTTGGCTTTCTCTTCTCTGAATGTTTCATCTTCTTCCACAGAGCTTTCATTAGTTTCAGCATCACCTAGTCTAATTGACAGGTTCCATTGTTGTCTTCCCAAAACTTTTGTACTTCTGGTCTTTATCTTCCAAAAGGGGAGGAACATGTTCATTCTCTTTAGGTTTCTTGGACTGGTCACATCCAGGACAGCGAGCCTGTCTGAAAAGAGGAGGGTTGAAACAGCACAGAAGAACTTGGGGGCAACTTACAAGCTATAATGGAACTGGGTACTAACCCAGCTGGATGGTTTACAGATCTGTGACTTGACAAGAGTCAAAATTCATTTAAGAAGTAAAAAGTTCTTTTTAATTGGCTTCTCAATAATAATAATAACAACTAGCATTTATATAGTGCTTTAATGTTTATAAAGTGCTTTAGAAATATTTTTTTCATTTGATCCTCACAACAGCCCTGGAAAGATGGTGCTATTATTATACCCATTTTTCAGATGTGAAACTGATGCAAAAGTTAAGTGACTTGTCCAGGTTCACATAGTAAGCTTCTAAGGCCACATTTGAACTCAGGTCTTCCAGAATCTAAGTCCAAAGCTCTCTCTGGGTTAATCTAAGTGTACTCTTGACATACTTCTTTTGTAAAGGAAAGGAGAAAAACACATACCCAAAGGGAAACAAAGATGGGGAAAGCAATGCCATATTTAGAATTTCTGTACTTGAAGCAAGTTTCAAGAACTGAGGTAAATCTGACAGAAGAAAAAAGGGAGCTATATTCACATCACCTCTTCTTAGGGATGGAGGAAAAAGCAGGAGCACCAGTGGAGACAATGAATACTAGAAGTCCATGGCTTCCAATATGGAAGTTGGGAGGTATAGATGTGTTCAGGAAATTCTATTTGCTCTATGTAATTGCCAAACTAGGCTTCCTATCCCTGATTCTTGTGCAACCTTTGTGAGCTCTGCCTAGTGTGGGGCCACTCCCCACAGTCCTGGGGCCCCACATATACCCCAAGGTATTTCTTCATAAATTCACACTGTGAGCACAATGAAAAGGGGGTAGTGTGTGGGGGCTCTCCCAAAGTGAGGCAGGAGGAGCTGTTAACACTTCAGCAGCCCAGCTAGAGATTTCAAGAGACTTCCTAGGGAAGTAAGGGTATACAGAGATCCAACAGGGTGAAAGGAAGAGAACGGGGACTAGAGACCCCAAAATGTCAAGGGAACAGGTAGAAGCAGAAATGAAACTTGGGTCCGGTCAATATATCAAAAGAAATATTTCTGGTTGAATAGAACAAAAGAATGAGGAACATTTTGAAATGGAGAATTAAAACTCTGGAGAAGTCTACAAAAGCCCACAAAACTAGATACCTGGGAGACTAACTGAAGATTACAAAGTTTGTGCTGGGTTTATGCTTTCTCTCTTTCTCTGTCTGTCTCTGTCTGTCTCTGTCTGTCTGTCTGTCTCTCTTAAGTGAGTACCAGACAGGGTCAGCCAAGCCTACCCCTCATTTTTAAAGAAGCCACACTGCACGTAGCTGGATTCTTGACAGAACCTACATTTATCATTATCCAAGGTATTATAAAATTCACTGCAGTTGTCTAACAGATTAATTTTGGGACAACAACAGGTCAGTTAATTTTATTAACTAAACAGTTTGCTTCAGAGAGGGATGGCTTTCACAAATAAGGAGGTGATAATCTCAGGTGATGACTGCATAAGAACAATTGCAGCTGATTCTGTTCATTTGAATGGAATCTGATCAACACCTTAATTCAGATTTACTCCCTAATCTATATTTCAGTATAGATTGAAATTCCATCCATTTATATTCTCTACTTCTGTATTTTGTATGACAAGATAAGAATTACTTCCCTCTTACTTAGAGGGAATACAAACCTGTATGAAGATAAGTGGCTACAAAGTAATTCCAAAAGGGAACTAACATTTACAACTGGGGAGATCATGAGGGCTCCTGTAAGCTTTCTATAGGTATCTGGAATAGCTAAGCAAATTATGGCGTAAGAATGGCATCAAATACTATTGGACCATGAGAAATGATGCAAGAGATGGATTCACAGAAATCTAGTTAAGCTTGTAATGAACTGATGCAGAGTGAAGTGAGCAAGGTAGAACAATTTATACAATAACAAATAACATTATAAAGACAAATAACTTTGAAAGACTTAAAAACTATGATCAGTACAATGGTCAATCATAATTCCAGAAAACTAATGATACAAGGTGGTATAGTGGATAGAACATGATCAAATCTGTCTTAGATACTTACTAGCTATGTAGCCTTAGGTAAGTCTGCCTCAGTTTCCTCATCTATGGCAGGCCCTTGACAAATAAACGTTTATTGAATTGAAATGAATCCAAATGTATATTGTAGACAGAGTTGGGAAGGGAAACCGTACAAAGCCTGAGTGAACTTTACTTTACCTCAATATCTAGATTATAGATTTTGTATTGGAAGGGACCTTAGAAGTCATTGAGTCAACCCCCTTCATATTACAGATCAGTCCATCAACATGTATTTATTAATATTTACTGTCTGCCAGAAACAGATGAAGAAACCAAGGCCCAATGAACTGAAGTGGGCTTAAAGTCACAAAGAAGTAAGTGACAATGCTGGGATTCAAAATAAGATCTTCTGCCTCCAAGCCCATTGTTCTTTAGTTTTGTTTTCCAAAGGACATGTACCAAGACCAACTCCATATCTGCAAACCAGTTCCATTTTCCCACTGAGGCTCGGGGAGATGTTGTATGCCAATGTATTTGCCCTCTTCAGAGAACAAATGAGTCAACCAAATGTATATTTATTTCCTCACTCACTTGAAACTTCCCTCAGTATACTCCTCTGTGCCTACCTATCTAAATTCCTTTGGCCTTTTCTAGACAACAAACACAAAGCTGATAAAATTCTCCCACCCCAAACTCCTCCAGCACTTCCTGCATTCATTAGTTCCTTCCTTCCTGATTATGTAGGTCCCTGGGGATCGGAGCCAGGACCACTACAGCCATGCTGTATAAATAGAACATGGCAATTCAGAAGAGAAAGGACTATATTTAAGGGGAAAACAGCATAAATGAAGGATTGGAATTAGGAATCAACAGTTACCAGAGACAAGATAAAATAAGTATGGAGCTACATTGCTACAATATGATGGAGAATATTAAATTCTAGGTCAAAGAGTTTGGATATGCTATGGAAAATGGGGCAACCATCCCAGGTTTCTGAGGTGGGTACTGATCTAAGATTGTTATTCTAACACACTCTCACAAAAGAATCTTGATGAGACACTACCAGATATTTAATCAATCATCCACTCTTCCTTTACCATGTTCATGGTGAAGCTGTTTCTTTCATCTATTTTCCAACAACTTTTCTCGGAACTTCTTTGAGTGAAGGCACCTTTGTTCATCATGGATGGTAATTATTTAATACTATATGTTCACTATCCATCATAGATGGTAATTATTTAATGCTATATGTTCACTGTCCATCATTCAATATAAAAACACATAATTCAATTCAATAAACATTTATCAAGTGCTTACTATGTACAATAATCTGTGTAGATGCTGCTCCCTCCCCAAAATCTATTGCTGTAGCTTTCTCTTTAAATCTCTCACCACCGCCACTCTCCACAAGCCACATCTGCATCCCCAGATCCTACTATATATCCAGAGCCTAAAAATGCCTCAACTTGGGTTCCAGTTAGTCAGTCAATAAACATTTATTAAACACATACTGCATGCCCAGCACTATGCTAAGTGCTGAGGATCAAAAGAAAGGTTAAAAACAGTCCCTGCTCTCAAGGAGCTCACAGTCTAATGGAGGACGGGTGAAGACCAACATGTTTAACAATTATGTACAAATAAGCTATATACATGATATATTAGAAATACTCACAGAGTGAAGGTACTTGAATTAAGGGGGATCAGGAAACGCTTCCTACAGAAGGTAGAATTTTAGCTGAGATTGAAGGAAGCCAGGGAAGCCACGGAAGCCAGGGAAGCCAGGAGGTAAAGGTGAGGATCCTGGGAGATTATTTGAGGGATGGGGGACAGCCAGGAAAAATTCCCAGAGTCGAGATGCAGCATCTTGTTCAAGAAACAACTTTGCCACAGAACAGGTAGAGATGTCTGGACTCTAAATGCCGATAGAAGCAATGATGAGTGTGGTCAGCATGATCCTGGCTTGAAAAAAAAAATCCTGCACCGGAGGTAGTAGGCCATCTAAATCTCTCTCTTGAACTTATTCCTCAGATATAATGAACTTAGTTAGCTCTCTTATTCCTGACTCTTTGTCTGTTCTGGCCTCTCATTCTGCCCATTAACTCATATAGACTTAAAGTGCCTCTTAAAAATTTTTTTTTCCAGTTAATCCTCTCATTGCAGGGACTTAACACTCTCAGCCATTCTGGTTGTTCTTCTTTGGATGGTCTCCAGTTTACCAATGTCCTTCCTAAACTACAACAGCCAGAATTGAGTTTAATAGCTCTCATGTAGTCAGACCAATCTGTATGGTATTTGGTACTGCTGTTCTGACAGTCATTTTGCCTTGGAAATCCCCTGTGATTCCTGGTTTTGACCTCGGGTTGGTGCTACAACTTCCATTTCATTTGTCCTGTAACTGACCTTCTGCCATATAGTGGTAGAAGAAAGCACCCTGGACCACAACCTTTAGCTTGGGAGAGACAAAATAAAGAGAGTGATGGTTTTAATAGCCTTCTATCACTTAAGCTTATGGAAGCCTTTGATGGAACTAACAATTAGAAAGGCATAACGGAGCAGGTTCATCATAAATACTATCTCATCTCACCACAAGGGAGTGTGGAGATCCCAGGAAGTTTCTTCTTATCAGCTCACACTAGTAAAATCTGGCCCTCACTCCACCACTTCTTGAGTAAAGCTTTACCTCTAATCAATTCGGTTGAGGCCAGTTGCACCCTATACTATAATATGATTGGCCAATGGGTAACTTCTTCTCTTCTCTTATTTAAGTTAAACACCAGCAGTTCCTTCAACTTTAATGGCAGAGACCAATGCTCTTTGGCATCCTGTTGTCTTCTTGTAGATATTCTCCAGCTTATCAATGTTCTACATAAAATATCCCCTCCTGGATCACAGCCTTGTCATTGAGCTTCGGTAGTCCAATGAAACCAGGAGCTATGTCATGTAGGTTTACCCAAGATGGCCAGGTCATAGTGGAAAATTCGGACAAAAGGTGATCTACTAGAGGAGGAAATGGTAAACCACTCCAGTATCTTTGCCAAGAAAACCCCATGGACAGTATTAAAATGACAAAAGATATGACACTGAAGATAAGCCCCTCAGGTAGGAAGATGTCCAACATGCAACTGGGGAAGAGCAGAGGACAGCTACAAGCAGCTTCAGTACCAATGAAGTGACTGGGCCAAAGCCAAAAGGAAGCTCAGCTACAAATATGTCTGGTGACAAAAGGAAAGTCCAATGTGATAAAGCTCAATATTGCATAAAAGTCTGGAATGTAAGCTCTATGAACCAAGGTAAGCTGGATGTGGTCAAATAGGAGGTGGAAAGATTAAACATTGACATCTTGGGTATCAATGAAGTTAAATGGATAGGAATTCAAGTGATCATTACATATACTACTATGGGCAAGAATCCCTTAGAAGAAATGGAGTAGCCCTTGTAGTCAACAAAAGTGTGAAAAAACAGTGCTGGAGTATAATCTCAAAAATGATAGAATGATACCTTTTTGAATCCAAGGTGAACTGTTCAATGTCACAGTAATCTAAGTTTATGCTTTAACCATGCAAGCCAAAGAAGCCAAAGTTGATCAGCTCTATGAGGACCTACAAGATCTTCTAGAAATAACATTACACTAGAGATTATATAGTTTAACCCCTTCATATTACAAAGGAAGAAACACACAAAAAAAAACAAAGGAAGAAACTGAGATAAACTATTTCATTTTTAATACTTTAAATTCTGCCATTAAATGTTGCTTGGGCAGACTTCTGGGAACAGGAAATGTATACACTAGGAGTGAACTTGGTTTTTGGATGAACAAAATATGGTATGAATTTCTCTGAACTGAAGAGAAGAATCTCTATAGCCACTATTTGAAAAGTTAGCCCTAGAGCCTACATGATTTGTTTCTTGATGAGTCCAGAAAATAACATTGCTGTCTTGCTTTGACAATGACTGTGTGAACATCTTTGAAAGCAGTCAGTAGGACAAGCATATGAAGACTGCTCCAAATCAGTAATAACAAGATAAATGTAAATTATAACATCTCTGAGGTTTCTTATTCATACCCCTCAAGTTGGTAAAATGATAAAAAATGGGAAGAATCAATGTTGGAGGGGCTATGGGAAGCCAGGCACACTAGTAATTCTTGGTGGTGTTGTGAATTGGTTTAATTATTATGGGAAACAATTTGGAATTGCTCACAAAAAGTCACTAAACTGTTTGCACACTTTGACCCAGAAATCCCAGTAATGAGCAAGGAGATAAATGAAAGAAAGGTCCTATACGCAGCAAAATATTCATAGCAGTAGTCTTGTGATAACAAAACACTGGAAACAAAATTGATAGATTGGGAAATGGCTGAACAAATTTTGGCATATGAATTTAATGGAATATTATTTAAAATTTAAGAAACAATCAATATGAAGAATTCACAAAAACATGGAAGACTTGTATGAAATGAAACAGAGCAAAGAAAGCAGAATTGAGAGAACAGATACATCTACAGTAACATGAATGAACACAGTAATAAAAGAAATTGAACTCTGGTGAATTTGTAATGAACAATTTTGGTCCTGAAGAACTGACAAGGAAACATACCTTTCTTCTCTCTGTAGAAATGTGGGGATTATGCATGTGAACTGTACTACACACTGTCAGATTTAGTTGTTGGGAAGACTGGCGTTGCTAAAATGTTTTTGTCAAAAGTAAGGCTGCATAGAGGAGATAATACTTAGGGGGAAATTACCTACATTCAAAGAAAAGAAACAACAAAAAAACCCATATTTTTAAGCTAAAAAAATACAGGAAACACAATATTCCCACTAAAGGACTTTTGAATACTGTAGGTGTGATGTATTAAATCAATCAATCAACAGATATTTGTTGAGCACCTACTATGTGCCTGGCACTGTACTAATTGCTGGGGATACAAAGGCAAAGAAAGTCCTTGCCCTCAAGAAGCTTACATTCTGTTACTTCTATTTAACTTATATCTCAGCAAACAAACATTTGTTACATTGCAGTTGAGTCTTGAAAAAGTTTATCAAGAACAAAATTTGAATTGATATCACTACTGAAAAACATATACATTGTGCTGAAGACACAAAGGTGAAAAACAAAACCAAACAAAACCCACAATCCTTCCTGGCAAGGAGGTTACAACCTATTAGAATAAGACATCTACCCAAGTGAGCATGATACTGGGCAGAATGTAGCAAAGGAAGGGGCCTAGATAAAGTGCTATAACAAATATGAGAAGGGAGACATGATTTTGAAGTGAACACACCTACTATCCCTAGTTATGTTGTATTTCAGAATATGGTTACTATTGTATTTTTCCACTTTCTTCATTTTCACCTCAAAGCACTCAGTTCTTTAGCAAATCATTTTTTAAGGCAGTGGTTCTTAACCTTTTTCATGTCATGGACCCCTTTGGCAGCCTGGAGAAGCCTCTGGACCCCTTGTCAGAATAATAGTTTGTTACTTGCGTTCAGGGTAGCAAAAATAAAGGGGTCATTTGGTTCTTCATTCAAGTTTGCAGGCCTGCCCCCAATCTGTCCACAAACCCTTTGGGGTCTGTGGATCCTAGGTGAAAAGCCCTTGATCTAGGGTATCTCCTGATTATTGTGGGAGTTGTAGAGCCTAGTACTGATTATCTAGGAATTCCTTATCCAGGTTGTGAACTTCCCATACTTGCTGTTTTTCTTCTTTGTGTCTGTATTCTGGAAGAAGAAAGATGGGCTGCCAATACTGCTATCTGGGTGAATCTCTGGCAAAAGGATTTTTGAGGTTGAAGGCTGAAACAAATTTAAAAGGAGATTTTTTTTTTCAAATGGTCTGTCCTAATATTAATCCGTGTTCTTCCTGTCCTTTCTTTCAATGAGTGGTCTGCCCCCTGGTGGATGTGTAACCCACTCACATGGAAGCACATGCCATTTAACTTGTCCACTTTAGGAAAATGTTTTAATGTATTTATTTTGAATTAATGTAAAACATTATTGAATTATAATCACATTAATAATGTTAATTCACTCATTGCTATATATGATACAATAAAATTGTCTGTGAATTTTATAATATTCTTTTGTAAGACTATAGGATTTTTAAAAGTAAAATAGACAATTTTATGAGGAACAGTAACAAAAAACAAAAAAAATCCATTGGTGACCAGTTCTGGTGAGAAGACTTGAGATGGAATATGAAGCTAGAAATACATAGAAAATAGGACAAATAAAAACAGAATATAAGCCACTAAAAATAAGTGGAGAAATAAATAGAGGTGCCAAGAGCTTAGGGTGGAGGGGAATGTAATTAATGCTGTTGAGCTCTGAATGAATTTATCTCTAAATTACAGAAAAAAACCACAGTTGACAATGCTCTAAGAAAAAAAAATTAAGGGAAAAACAAGCTTTTAATTTTATCCCCAAATAGTTTTTTCTTATAATCTATTAATTAATGAGTTTGGGCTCTTAATTAAATTAATATGGGTCTTTACAACACAATTTTAATTTTTTAAAACAAGGAAAGAAAAATACTTGATATTAGCATTCACCCAGAACCACATACAGGGTTGAAATCAGACTGTGTCTGGATTTTTCGAATACAAAAAAACCCTTTGAAAAATGTGACATGAGAAAATAAGTGTACAGAATACTCTGAACAGACCTAATCCAAAATGCTACTGTATTTCTATTCAGTGGGTATCAAAGTGCCTCTTTTATTGGCCTTTCAGGGTCCCAGGAAATCGTGATTACATGGCATTGGCTTTTCATTTTCAAAAGAATAGATGAAAAGCATGAAAATGCTTTTGGGGGGAGATTTGGGAGGGGGGCAGTATTTCTAGCTCCTAGTAAGTTTCTGCCATCTTTTAAGAATACTACACACAAAATGCCTTTAAGATAGGATGTAATTATAGTCCAGTAGTACTAATGCCAGAGAGATGACAAAGCCATTCACAATGGAAAAGGACTGAAAACATTTAATGCTTTCATCAAGAATCACTTTATCATGTATAGTATAATGTACAGTATTCATCTAGTGATACTACTCCTGTTTTATTTCTTGTTAGATACTTTTAATCATATTAAAATGATTGTAATTAAATGACCTTCAAGAAAATGATTCCAGGTAAACTGGGAATGGACGAAAATTCATGATGAAAATTTCTTGTTACAGGATTGGTGGATTTTACATCTGCTATATACTGACACTCTAAAGAGGGGAATATATAAAAGAACAGAAGAAACATTACACTGGGTTTTTAGCTCATTATAATAGCATGAATACCAACTATAAAAATCATAAAAAATCCTAGCCATTTTTAAAAATTGGGTCAATACATATTGTAGTAGAAAGTATGATGGATTTGGAGACAAGATCTGAATTGAATTTCCTCCTCCATCACTTCCCTACAGCAAATCACTTATTTCTCTTGATCTCAGTTTCTTTATTTGTAAAATGGGTGGATATCTTCACTAACAGGGCTGTTGGTCAAATGAAATGATGGAGGTAAACAACTGTAATGCACCATATTAATACAAGCTTCTATCACTGTTAGTCTAAAGAAATCCTTTGACTCAGTGATGTTTCCCCAGAGCATACATACTTCAGTATAGCTAAAGAGAACTCAGCTTTATTTTGGATGATGTGTGGTAACATATATTTGTCATTAGGTGATTTGATTATTTATATTCAATAGCTAATGAGATTAAATTGGGGGGCCATCCCAACCCCTGAACCAGCAGGAAAAGTTACTTCGGGAGAAATTCCCAACTCTAGTGTTGACAAGTAGGAGGGGTCTGGCTAGAGTGGGATGAATTTTCTTTCACTCTATCTACAAATAGAACCAATGCTATAGGTTTTCCTCCACCTCAGGGAAGAAATGATCATTCAAAGGATGGAGATTATACCATACTATGAGGTCCCATTCTGGTCCTACTTCTGGGTGAGTCTCTGTATAACAAGACCACTGGACCATTAATGCAGGGGATAAGACTTAAAAGAGATTCCCTGGTCAAGATGACATCATTAGATCACTAACTAGTGATATAGAGCACCCACAGCTCCAGAACTAAGAGCACTACTTCAAACAGTCAACCCAAGCTCTTTGTTGAAGGGGGTGCTGAGGAATGTTCTTCTCAAATGACTTTAGGAGTCAACTCAGGAGTTAGCATGAATGTGTCTCCTCCTCTTCCCCCCCTGCAGGTATCCAGACAGCAGAAGGCTAGGAAGATATATGGGAGGATCCAGGAGCTTTGCAGTGATATTCACAGATGTTCTTGCCAAATACTGTCTGCTCTGAAAACTCTGTTGCTGATGGAACTTCTGTATACAATATATGGGTGCCCAACATGATCGGTGGAGAATCTGAGATTCTCAGAACATGGCTATCATATTGGCATTGCTTCAGACCAAGGAAACCTTGAAACAAATTCAGTTGGGGCACAGGAGAAGGGGAGGTTTCTTTCAAAGAAATGTGTGTGTACTCAAACTGGCTGGAAAAGAGGTGGCCCAGAAAGAATCTGGCCCAAATTCCCATAGGAGTTGCCCCTGAAGAGGGGCATTACAATGGGACCTTGAGGGTGGTAGCCATGTGAGAAGGAAGAAGACTGCCAGGCAAGGGAAGGGATGATAACTGCCATTAGAGAGAGGACTGGCACCCTAGGGAAAGATCTCACCCAGGTTTAGTCCTATGCTACGTAATTTTGCTTCAAGAACATCCATTTTATTTCATAGCATGTTGCATAGGCAAAACAAAATGATACAGGGTCAACAAAGCTTGGAACTAACATAAGATATCTGCTTAATGAAGATGAAGCCTCAGAGTGAGTAAGTACAAATGGAAGCTAATAGTTAATAGACTAATCTGACAAAGCCAGGAGATACCCAATAAAACAGAGCGCTCTTTAAACTTTCCCCTTCCCTCGGGTTAAAAAAATTCAGGGTTTTTTTTCATGTAAATCTATTGCTATCTCTGGGGTTACACTGCCAACTATATTGTAATAGCAGTAATAAAGGTGCTGTATTATCGCCACTTATCATGACCATCCAAAAGGCATTTCAACACATGGACCAACATTAACTTACAATTAGGTTAAAACTGTCAAAATAACTTCCATTACAATGTGCAATTCCTATTTTTCTATGCTGAATTTCAACACATTAAGCAACAATTCTATTGGAAAGAGAAGGATTTCCTCTCCCAAAACACCCCCATACAACATATTGCTAAAGAAATGAATACTACAATTCATTTTCTCAATCAGATTTTTCTTTACAGAGTTGTCTACATTTCCTTTCATTCACTGTTCAATGACTACTGTCTGGGATCTCATAACTCAGTTCCAACTCACTCATTCTGCATATCACCTCACTAGTTAGGGCCTTCTGCCTTCAGTGTTTGCACAGGAAGGTTACTTGTACACAAAAGAACTTGAACTGAGTCTCAAGGGCTTTCACGACTTTTCCCATATGAGCCAACAGGGGGTATCTTTTGTCTTAAGATGCCATGCAAAGGAATGCTTTTGTCTTGGAAATGATTGGAGTGAGAGGTGAAGGTTAAGAACTCCGTGTGAATATTTGATACTTTTTCAAGGCAGTGTGATTTCTGAGATGCTTCCTAGACTTTTCAGACTTTCATATGAGTGTCTCAAACTGACATTGTATTTCTGAGACACTGCCTTTCTTGATTTGATTTGCAGAACTAATTTCCTGCCCTATTTAAATGATATTCTGTTGATACGGATGTCGTGATGAAAATTTGATTTCCAAGTGATATCTGGAAATAATCTGATAGCTGGCTCGGGATTTGTCATATTTTTATGTACTTGTAACTACTTTGCTAACATCTCTTCTGGCAATGAGTCGCGTAGGGCAGCAAATATGTGCTTTATTATTTGGGACTAAATAAAACAACACAACCACCCAATTCTTTGCTTTAGTCTGCTTGTCATGGCTTACTTTGCCAGCCCTAAATCATAGCTATAAGTTATCATATATTGAGCAACCCCTTTCCTTTCTTAATATCTGGGGGAAAATTCTTAGGCACAAAGGCAGAAGACATGTAAGTAAAGTCACTCTGTATTTAATCATAATTCAAACTATAAGATTTAAAACTATTAGTCATTGAAAAACTAACAAATATCTGAATATAACACGATTTCAACTGATTTATAGGGCTTGCTTTTTGCTTATGGGAAAATCTCTGTTGAAAACATCAAGAATAAGACTTGAGTATAGTGCACCAAAAATTAAAATAAAACTCTTAAGGAAAAAATGTAGTTTTAAACAAGACTCACCCTGAAATATTCTACAGTGAGATGACACTCATTTCTTGGCTGTTCCTGGAACAAAACATTCCCGCTCTTAGCTCTGGGCATTTTCTCTGGCTGCCTTCCATGCCTGGAATTCTCTCCCTCCTCATCTCTGCCTTTTGGCTTTCCTGACTTCCTTCAAATATCAGCTAAAATCTCACCTTCTCCAAGAAAGCTTTTCTGATTCCCCTTAATGTTAATTCTTTTTTATCTATTGATTATTTCCAGTTTATAGTGTTTATATCTTGTTTGTACATAATTGTTTGCATGTTGTCTCTCCTGTTAGAGCGTGAGCTCTTTGAGAGAGGGACTGACTGTCTTTTGCCTTTCTTTGTATTCCAACACTTAGCACAGTATCTGGCACATAGAAGGTGATTAATAAATGTTTATTGACTGATTGGTGGTAGAGTACAATAGACTTTCAGTGTCATTACAAGTCAAAGAACTTTCCATCACCCTCTGTGGGGCACATGATTTCACCTTTAGCATCACCAAACTGATATGGTGGAGATAGGGCACTTTTGACACATCCCACTGAAATCAAATCAATAAACATTCATACCCAGTATGAACAAAGGCATGGGGAAGGTGGGAAAAGGTGGGATTTTGTAAGTGGGTAGTCAATTTTGGTTGGAACGATGTTAGGGGCACAACTGAGTTGCTAGCTTGCCAGTAAATTTCTATGAAGAAACTGAAGTAAAATAATATTTGGATTAAACCATTATCTAAACCAGATGGAATAGGGATAAACCGGGGAGTGGCAAGGGCTATGTGTCATGGAAGTGATAGCATGGATTGCTTTTGCTGGTGTATCATGTTGTGCCTTTTTGTTATCTGTTTTTGTTTCATTTTGGTTTTGATTTTGGTAGGTCTCGCAGTGCTAGATTACGGAGGGCTTTGAACACCAGGTTAAGGAGTATGAGTTTCACTTGGTTGGATCACTTCTTGAAGCATTCCTTATTCTCTCCTCCTTTGCTCAAGTCTTTTCAGAAGAGGTGGCACTTTGGCTTGCCAGGTTAATCCCTCCACTGTAGTCTTGATGCCATCTCGTACTATCTCCTCTAGACACTTACCCTCTGGAGCATTCCCTTTCTTTCTCTTATCTTTAATCTCTGCTTATTCACTTATTCACTGTGTGTATGTGTAAATAATACATGTGACAAAAATATTTACAAGTCCTGCAGGGTCTAAAAGTCCTTTCTTTGTGCAGTTTTCTATGGGGCACAAGGTATTCATATTTTTGTAATGGGGATCTGCACATGTACAGAATGCTGCTGATTCAATTCCTGACATAGAAGAGACAAGGGACCCTGCTTCCAGGATGGTCAGGAAGACAGGTACAGACATTCTGTGCCTGGTTCTGGTCTGTTAACCACATGATAAATGATTGGCTGCAGTTGCCCAACTAGAACTGGAAGGCACCTCCAAAAGGCATTAGTTAACCTTAGTCCTTCTCTCTCTTGTTTGAACCTCTACTCTTGGTTTGATTCCACTGATGGTATCTAGTAAGAAACAGTGTTATAAGGGGAGAGGTCTTGGGCCCTCTCCCTCAGAAGCAGAGATGTGGCCCATGAATAGAGGCTCAGTCCCTTGCCTTCCTCAGTGTTCATTCATTTTAGATGAAGAATCTGAAGTCTTCTACCTTATGAGTTTCAAAAAGTTAGGAGAGAAAGCTATCAATGCATCTAGGCACCCAGGTTTTTGGGGAATCCAGGAGTTGAGTTCATGCTAGGTTCTGCAGCCAGCCCAGCATTAATGCACCAAAGACCAAAGAAAGACGTTTGGGACTCTTCCCAGGCATAGCTATGGTGCAGACAGGAAGTCATCTTCTCATTCAGAAAAAAAAGTGATGGCTTATGCCTGGGTTTGTCCTCAAGACCTTGAGCAAGGAGGCAGAATTTTGCTAAGGAATCTTGGTGTTCTTGGGGCACACAAGTTAGATGGTTGATGAAAAACTACTCTAAACCTAGTTGTGCTTCCTAAATAATATGGTTCTTTTCAATAGTAAAGTAGGTGCTACCTATAAGCATTCTTACTTCCTCACAGGGTCTTAAGGCTAATAAGCATATGACCTCTCATGCTGGATTATCATAATTAAAATAAATATTCCATATTACAGTCAATTCAAATAGAATTAATTTACTGATAGCTTCCATGCATAATTCCCTGTTATTGCAGTATGTTGTACAGGGTTATTTCTATAAGAAAACAAAGAAACAAAAGTGAATGATAGTAGGAAGTATATATATAATCAAGGCATCAAGTCAGAACTATCTCACTAACATTTGTCAAGGGAATACTGTTATAAATATCCTTAAATAAAAACATATTTTTCTGCTGACAGTTTCTGACAATCCACTTCAAGCATATACTGCAGGATGGATCATTTTTCATTAGTATAATTGACTTAAAACTTATCACTAGATGGCATAAATCCTGGTAATTGACAACCAAATCTATCAGTAGTGGAAGATGATAAATTTTTCACAAACACTTTGAAATATTCATAGGTAGAAAATTTGCCAAAGTTTTCCATCCACCAATGCATGTAAATTTTCCAGTGGTCATATTATGGTAAATAACCTGCTATTAATGATATTTCACTACTGATGATGCCTCAGTAAATATTATCTCATATATTTATGACCTAGGAAGAGTCTTATGTTGAATACATATAGATGACTCTTCAAGTTCTTTGAACTATAGTTAAGCAGCATTGGATTACTAGCAAGAGAAGACTGAAATAGAATTATTACATTTCCTAATGTGCTGACAAGTCCCTTTTTGTCCTTTTTTTTTTTTTGAAAATAGGTCTCTATTTCGTCTAGGCTGGCAGTTCAGTGACCACTCATGGGTCCAATCCTAGTCCTGACCAGCAGAGAAATTTTATTCTGCTCTACTTTTTCTCACCCTCCTTAGGTGACATGGTCATTCTCCATTCCCATTCCCACGGGCTTGTCATATTGGTATTGGGCTTACCCAATTATCTTTGGGTATTAGTTGGCTTACACTCTATTATCTATTATCTTGAGCCTTACTGCAGCTCAGAATTCTCTAACTCAAGTGACCCACCAGCCTCAAACTCTTCCAGGAGGAAGAATTACAAGGTTACACTACCATGCCTAGCTATTTCAGAGCTTTTTGGAACTGAGGAAGTCTGTTCCCACTGACGTCTGTTCAATTAATTATAATAATTATTAAACTTTCATTACCCATGGACACTTAGCAGGTGAGCAGATAACTATATACGTATTTTCATCATGTAATTATATTCACATGGGTTTTTGTGTTTTGGCTTTTCTAAGATCTAAAATTGGAAATGCTTAATACAGGTCTTTTGTCTATCTAATATCTGAATCACTACCTTACAGTAAACTGGGTGCTTAAGGAGGCACATTAATTTTCTTTCAGGTCACTGAGGCATTACTGTACATTTTTAGTGATGTGAAAGCAGTGTCATGCTTCTCTGAAATGCCTAACTTACCACCAAATAAGGAAAGGCACCAAGGAAAATTGTTTTTACTAATATTTAAAATCCAAATTTGAATCTTTAAAGCAAAATACTTAGTTTTGATGCAAAAAATCAAATCACAAGCTTTTAAAAATCATTAGATGGAACAGATGAATAATACTTTTCTTTCGAAATAATAATAACAATGTTGGATTTCTAGACACATCCAGTTATTTCTGGACCTTATTTTTTTTTTAAGTTTTTCAAATGCTATATTGCATTCCTAGGAATGTCTTTAATAAACAGTTTTACCAAGAAGGAGATTCTATCATTTGAATTTAGCAACTCATGGTACTGTTAAGCAATGCAGGAAATTTCTCTTTCGAGCTAACCTAAACTATTCACACTAGTTTGTATCTTTCTCTATCAGCATTCATTGAGCCATACACCATGCATATAGCCCTGCTGAAGATTTTATTTTTCTGTCTTCAGGAAGGATGGAAAACAGCAGACTTATTTTATGATAGCCAACTGGATTCTAGAAATACATCTTGATATACTTGAAAAGTTACTAAATCTAGAGCCTTAACTAACAATTTCGTCGCCTAGGGCAAACAGCATGAAACATGCTCATTGATCAACTTTTTTTTTTTTCAGTGATCAATTTTTAAAGACAAATTCAGTGGAGCAGAGGAATCAGAGAAGACACAACGATATCACTTTCCTGGGGGAAACAGAGACACCAAGACACTGAGGTAGAGCAAGGCAGGGCCAGGGGAGGAAAGAGAAGTTCACCCCAGTGGGGAGAGGAGGGGAAAATGCCAACTGGTAGCTTCCTATTTTAACTAATTATTTAATTAATTATTCTTGCTAACAAAATGTTAAAGTCAGTTGTTTCTATGCTTCTGAAGGAGTATTAAGTGCTGTTAGCAGCCTCTAAATTTTGGTGCCCTGGGAAAAGTACAGGTTACCCTACACTAGTTTTCGTTTTCACTAAATCTCTTAAACTTCTCTTCTTCAGATGAAATAATACTAGTCCCTTATTTCTAAACTTCTAATAATTTTATGATTTTCTCCATTTTCCATATCCCTCTCAAATTTGGGGCCACAAAAGCAAATATGATCAACAAAAATGTTATTCACTATTATTATGTTATCCCATAAATTTACCTTTTTAAAAGCTGTAAAAACATTTTAGGTTTCTATTACAATCCCACTGGACAGGCTTCATGACTATTTTTATAATTTGTTAATTGCTTATATTGTTAGTGATCAATATATGTTTATTTCAATAATGAGGTTGACAATGATATTGATGACAAGGGTATTCTAATTATTTTTAAAACTGCCCCATGAATATACATATAAGAAACCAATAAATTATACTAAAGTATTATATGATTCATATTGAGTTTTACATTCTGAAAAATATTGATAGAATGACAACTGCTGTACTCATCATTTCATAAACATGAATTACTTAGTGATTGAAAGGAATGAGAAAATTAAAACAGGATAAGTGACAATAATAGGCCACTCTCAATTATCTGCCCTAGAGAAAGAAAAACTAGGTGGATAATAGAGAAATGACAAGTAATGCAAAAATCAACATTTTGGAATTGTCAGAGACATCCTCTAACACATATAAACACTTGCCCACCTCTGATTCCCTCCAAGATTTTACTAACAAAATCTACAGTACATAATTTTTTTGGGGTGAGGCAATCAGGATTAGGTGACTTATCCAGGGCCAAGTGACTTATCCAGGGCCACACAGTTAGTAAGTGTCAAGTGTCTCAGGCTAGATTTGAACTCAGGTCCTTCTGACTCCAAGGCTGGAGCTCTATCCACTGTGCCACCTAGCTGCCCCCTATAAATTTTTTTAACTTACACTTTGTTATAGTAAATACATGGATAGAAACCATACTCCAATTCTATAGAACTAGACCTTACATCTAGCCTCCAATTAATTAGGAAATGAAAAGACACACTCAGAGCACAGTAAGGCAAAGAAATGCTAAATATATTTACTACTAGTCTTTTTCTCTGCTGAGTTCTTCAGTCTACTGGGATATTGTCTCACTTGGTTGTAATGGGTGGCTTTGAAGTTTAGGGATTTGATTGCTGATCTTTTTTTTTTTCTAGTGGGCTTGCCTGAGAAGTCTGAGAGGTGACTATGAACAGATCTATACAACAATTTCTATTTTTCATAACAAAGTACAACTCTCTCCTCTTCTTGTTCAAATTGCATATAATCAGGTACTTTGATACCTATGCTGTGGTGGGTTGGTGGTTGCCTCCGTCCCTCATTACATCTAGGCCAGGTTCCAATTAGAACCCAACCCAGCCACATTTCAATTCATGCCTCTGCAACCAGCTGCTACTTTGAGTACCCCATTTTCTAATATTCTCTCCCTTTTCAGTTCTGGAAGGATAATCAAACCAATTTGGTTATTACTTCTGGAAAAGGTATGTTAGTTTACTTTGCTATGGCTCCACTCACCATCCCGGTAATTCTCCATACCAAAATATCCTTCCCCAGTCACCAGTACCAGTGCAGATAACAGAGACTTGATTGTTATTGTGACTTATATGACTTCAATCTTCTTACTCCATGTCAATCTGTGCTTCTCCCTCCACTGAAAATTCATTGAATGCAGGGTCTGTCCTCACTTTTATTTTTATTTCTCTAGCACTGAGCACATGCTAATAATTTTTTTAATTCATTCATTCAATCATCCGTACCTAGAAACTCTTTATTAAGAAGCTCTTATAAACACATTTCCTTACTCTAGGTAGAGAGGTGGCGCATTACTAGATTGGTGTTCATTACCTACACATTATAGATGTCAAACTTGATTGATTGAGATGTTTGATACAATGACTTTTGGACCAATCCAGAGCTCTTAGTATTGTAGCCGCATTGTCTATGATTATTGCCTCCACTTCCTCTCTTATTTTCTTTGTAACCCTGTTAAATCTGACTTCCAACTTCTTAATTCAGCAGGAACTGCTCTCTCCAGTTACCAATGACCCCTTAATAGACAGATACAACATTTTGCTCAATCTTCATCGTTCTTGTACCCTCTGCAGCCTTTAACTGCTGCCTGATTTCCTTCTTTCTACCTGGATACTCTCTCCTCTCTGGGTTTTTCATGACATTCCTCTCTCTCTCCTCTTTCCTCTGTCTCTGTTCTCCTCCTCCCTCTCTGACCACTGCTTCTCTGTCTGCTTCATGAATCATCACGCATGTCATGCTCCCTAACTCTGCAGCATTTGATATTATTGGTCATTTTCCCCTCATGCATACTCTCTCCTTTCTGGGTTTTCATGATACTGCTTTACTCATATTCTCCTACCACTTTCAATCTCCATTACTGGATTTTCATTCAGATTATGCCCACCAACTGTAGATATCCCCCAAGGCTTTGTTCTAGGCTGTTCTCTCTCTATTCCATCTCACTTGGTGATCTCATTAGCTCCCACAGGTTCAATGATCATATCTATGCAGATGATTCCCAGATCTATACATCTAGCTCTAATATGGCTTCTGAGCTCTGTCCTCTGGCTTCTTTCTATTGGCCACCCTACAGTTTAGTCTAACAGACCTTTATCTCCTAACTGCATACCTTTGCACTTGTTATCCCTCGTGCCTGGAATTCATTCTCTTCTCACTTCTACCTCTTCATGCATTTTATTGTTTTCTTACATAGAATTTTTTTCTTTTGTTTTTTTTCAGCCAAAGACAAGGTTTATTAGAACATCTGTCATACTGGGCAGACTCTTAAAGAGTCTGAACATTAGTGAGCTATTGGCTAGACTCTAAGAATCTGAGCAGTGGCTAGATTATAAGAATGTAGAAGTCTACGCAGCCCCTCCTATCTACTGTACTATTGTCCTACCTTCCTCACTAATCAGTTTTGCTTCAAGCCCAAGTACTTGTACAAATGGCTTTTCCTGGTCCCCTCAGCTTTCCCCTGACATTCCTTCAAGGTTACCTTGTATCACCAGTTTTTTATGTATCTTCTACACATGGATGTGCATCCCTAACATAACATAAACTCCAGGAGGGAAAGGACTCTTTTGCTTTTGTCTTTCTGTTTTCAGGATGCAGCATCTGTCTGCTGCATAATAGGTGCTTAATAGATGCTAGCTAACTGATCTACCGAATGACTATCTTTTTCCTTTTAATTTTTACTAGTAATATATAGAAATGCTGTTGCCTGGGGTGGGGAGGGGAGATTTATTTTGTATACTGCTACTTTGCTTAAGTTATTAATTTTCTCAGTAAGAAGTTTTTTTTTTCCCATTCATTCTCTAGGATTTTCTAAGTAAAGCACCACATCATTTGCAAATGGTAGCAGTCTGCTCATGTGCCCAGGTAGTGTGAGGACTAGGTTTGGAATGTAATAACCTTCCCCAATGTCTTTAGCCACTTTAAGGTACTTTAAGATTTTTCAAGCGCTTTAATTAGTGATTTCATTTGATCTTCACATCAACCCAGTAGGCAGGTGTTACAGGTAGTGTTATTCCTGTTTCTACAAAGGAGGAATCCAAAGCTCAGAGAGGTTATTTGCACAGAGGATATTGCTGATTCCCATTCTAGCGTTCTTTCTAGGATACTATGTTTATTCTTTTCAGCATTGTAAGGACATAAGTTTAAGTGACTCTCTCCAAATAATACAGTGGACCAGCTCTCTGACAGAATATACATGGCAAGCTCCTGTTTGAAGTAGGTAAGAAAGAATAAGCCACTTTATCTCTTTATTTGGAGTCCTCTCCCTCTTGCCTTTCTTCCTGTTTCTAGTTTCTTAACATTTTCCATCAATACTCCTCTTTTTCCCTTCTATACTTAATTAAACAAATGTTTAAATCTCTGACTATGTGCTCTGTGCTAGATCCTAGAGATACAAAGTTGAGTCTCACAGTCCCTGTTGTCCAGGCCACGTTGCAGGGGATTAAGAGAGGTACCTAGGGTGGAAGATGGGACTATAGTTCATAGTAATAGATTGCTAAGTTCATAAATTCCACCCCCAGCCAGGACCTATATCCTACAGACACACACACACATTTATATAACAAAAATTAGACTATGAAGGGTGCATGTGAAAGGTCAAAACAAACTGATAAGAGAAATTCAAGAATGAAGATTTTTTTCCCAGCTGGAAGAATAAGGGAAGACTCTACGGGGAGGTAGCATTTGTTTTGTGCCTTTGAAAAATCTCAGCATTGGAGAGGAAGAGATCCATGTCAGGTGTGGGGAGAAATAAGAAAAAGCAGAAAGATGGGGAAGATTGGGATGTAATTAGTGAAGGGTGAGTAGATTTGCTAAACTATAACTGGGAATGTGTACACCTGGTGCAAGCAGCACTAAAAGCAATTTGGAGGCAGAGGCAGACACCACCACGCAGGGTCTCCCCTGTCTAAGAAATCATGAGGCTATTACTAGGGAGGCTCCCTCCCCAAGAGAATCAGACTATTTGTAACTTCCTTTTTACTGATGATTCCATATAACTTGGTACTAACCCTCTCCCCCCCCAAAAAGCCCTCCAAAATTCATGTTAGTGCTAGAAAGGATATCATAGATCATCTAGGCCAGTGGTGTCAATGTCAAATATAAATGGGGCCACTAAACTGTACATAAAGATCCCTGTGGACTACATATTAACTTTGAAAACCACACACATATATTTCTTTTCTTTCTTTTTTTTTTTGGTAATACATCAATACATTCAAATCAGATAAGAGCTACATTTTAATATGGCTGTGGTCACACTTGGGAGTGCTGTGGACCACATGTGGCCCACAGGTGCATATTTGACACTTCTGGTCCAAGCAGTTCAATTCCTTCTTTCAGAGGAGGAAACTAGACCCTTCCAAGAAAGGAAGTGACTTTTCCAAGGTAACAGAAAAAGGCTTCTGAAATTTAATGATGTGGTGCCTAATTCCAGGATTGTCTTCACTCGAACTTAAGGATATTTAAGGAGGAGCTCAGCTCAGAGCATCTCTTCATTTCTCACCTGCCTACACTACTCTGAGACTATGAAGCCCCAGGAAGCTCATCACTGGGGCGAACCTCAGCACTCATTAAACTCTCATCAGCCCTGGTACTTTGCCTAATTACCACTCTCTTTCTCTCTGATTAGAGAATGGAGCCATGAATCCAAACCTCCATTTAAGGAGAAAGCTCTGCTCACACTTCTCATTTCTCATCTGGCTGCACTTCTCTGACTTGTTCAACATGCCCTGAGTTGGGCATCTTCTCTCCCCACCACTCCCACCCCTTCAGTTTCCTTTTGTTGTGTTATCTCCCTCTGTTACATTGTAAGCTCCTTGAGGGCAGGAACTCTACTTTGCCACTTCTTTTACTTTTCCACTCTGCCCAGAGTCAGGTATCTTCTCCTCCTTCCCCCTCTCTACATCTTTTCATTTTCTTTTTATGTGTTGTCTTCTTCCATTAGATTGTTAGCTCCTAGAGGGCAGGGACCGACTTTCTTTTTCTTATTTGTAATCCCAGAGCTTAGCACAGTGCCTGACATACAGGAGTTGCTTAATAAAGTTTTATTAACTATAGACCATTCGTGAGCTGATTACCCAGAGAGGCAGTTGCTACATGTGTTATACTTTCTCTGGGGCCACTTCCCCATTTGAAGTTTTAACCTGGAGGGTATGGGGTTCCTAGTACTTTAGTTCCCACCACACTACATCCCAACTACAGTTGGCCTGTAAACATCAATTACCTTTGAGAAAAGGGATTTACTAAGAAAGTTTAGTAAAAATAGTTGATACAAAATATTACCCCCAAACTGAAGACACACTCTCCCCTTGCACATACAATATCCCTGGAAAACAGTAGTGAGGCATATACATATAAAACTCTCATGACAAAGGAGTGCCTCCCGATTCTTGCCCTTGGAAAGACTTTTCTTCCTTTCATGAATCCTCATGAAGTTCTCTTCAGGTGTAGCTCTCTGTTAGGCTCTGAGGGTCAGTGCCTTTCTACAGTCCCTAGCCAGTACTTCTCTCTGCGGCGAGGGGCTCATACTCCCCAAAGTTGCTGTTGCCTTAGGGTGACTACCTGTCTTCTCCTGCTATACCTGCTTCCTACTCTCATCCACTATCACTCTGAATGCTACTGCTACTACCTTTTCACTCCCATCCCACACATCCAATCAGTCCCCAAATCTTGATTTTTCTACTTACATATTATCTTTTCTATCTCACACTCTTACTTCCTTCTTTCTAAGGCTACCACCTCAGTTAAGGCCCATGACGCCTCTCACCTAGATTATTGCTACAGCCTCATTGGACTTCCAAGCCTCAAGTCTCACCCCACTCCAGTCCCACCCCACTCCAGTCCCACCCCACTCCAGTCCATCTACTACTAAGCTTCCAAAGTAATTTTCCTAAAGTACAGATTTAACCATGTGACTCCCCTGTTCAACTAACTCTAGACTTCTCTTGCTTCTAAGGGATAAAATGTAAACCCCCTTGCATAATTTTTAGAACTTTACACAATCTGGCCCCAAACAGTCTTTCTAGCCTCGTTGCACATTACTCCTCCTCTCACGCTCTGTGTTCCGACCAAACTGCCCTTCCCTCTGGTCCTTTGCACGGGACACTGCTTGGAATGCACTCCTTCCTTGCCTTTGTTCTTGTAACTGAGGTTTGTGTAAGAGGCAGCTCAAACACCACCTGCATTAAGTCTTTTCTCTTCCTCCCAATTGTCCTCCCTACCAAACTACTTTGTATTTAACTATCTCATAGAGAATTGTGTTTATTGACTTTATATTTATGCTGAATCTTTTTATATGTACTTGTCTCTCCATAACTCCCCTCCCCCCATCAGAATGCAAGCTGATTGTGAATAGGGATTGTTTCATTCATTGTATTAATATCTCCAGCACCGAGCAGAGTATCTGGCACATAATAAATACTTGTTGATGGACTGGTTGATTAGTCACATTCTACAGTAGAAAAAGGAGTCACTTCATTTTTCTGGGACTTAGTTTCCTCATCTATAGAATGAGAATCCCAGTGCTTCCTTCCATTCTTATGATCCTGAGTAAGCAAGTGAAGCAGAGAAAAAAAAGGATGGCCAGCAAATGAGGTTGGCAAGAACCCATAACCCTGGCACACACAAGAGAGCTCATCATCAGCTTTGCTACAGATGTTTTGTCAGATATTTTAGAATTATAAGAGAAACTTAAAAGTCATCCTTCCTTATGTTACAAATGGGGAAATAACCCATCACAGCTGGTTCTGAGGGCCAGGATCAATATAGAGTTCTGATGCCCGGTTCAAGCATCTGCAGTGCCTCCCAGAAACGTGTTGGAGTCAGAGGATCTGGCCTTGAGTCCCAACTCTGGTACTTATTACCTGTATGACCGTGGGTAAATCTCTGAGGCTCTCCTGGCCTCAGTCTTCACATCTGTGAAACAAAGAACTTGCCTACATGACCTTCAAGGACCCCACCAGCACTTAAATTTTATTCTTCTATCTTAAGATTTCTGGGATCAGGTCGGAGGGCAAAGGGAAAATGGGCAGATTATGAAACTGGTCTATTACCCTTAGGCAAACGCCCCGACCGTGGGCATTGCCATTTCTCTGGCAGGAGCTGCCTTCCCACACCTCGCGCTGGGGGCCAGGGCAGGTCTGCCGTAACTTGGTTCAAGGTAGGAAAGGATTGTTGAGGGAAGCAGTAGGGAACAGTGCGGGGAAAAGCGAAGGATTTAGAATCGGAGGACCTGGGTTCAATGCCAATTGTGTACCGTAGGTAACTCCCTCCGCCTCTCGGCTTCCATTTCCTTATCTGTAAAACGACCTCTACCGGCTCTAGATGTTTGAGCCTAAGATCCGTTTCCGGGACGGAATCAGTTTGTCGAGGTAGGCAAATCCCGCCCGCGCCCCAGAATTTAAGCTTAAACTTCACCCTCCCCCGGGAGTTCCCCAGCAGCGGGTCCAAAGCGCAAACTACGCTACTACGCTTCCGGTCGTGCCTCCGGGATCGCCGGCCCCGAAACCCATCCCCGGAAGTGAATAGCGGAATCACTTCCGGGTCCCCGGGGGTTCTGCGGCTGAGGAGGTTGGAGGTGCTGCCGGCTGGCCGGAGCGGAAAGCGGGCCTCCCTGGGCGCTCGGAGCCGCCTTCGCCGCGCCGCATCCCGCGGTCCGCACGAACCTGACAGTGGGCGCGGAGCAGGTACTTCCGCCCGGGCCTGGGCTCTTGGGAGACCCTTCGGCCAGGGTCCCCCTGGACTGCGGGGGCGTGGGGGGCGCCCGAGGGGGCGGGGCAGCCGCTGGGGGGGAGGGGGCGCGGGGGCAGCCGCGGGAGGGGGGTGGAGGGGGCTGATCGGAAGGAGCGGGCCTAGCGCTGTCTCCCGCCCCATCGCTCTTCTCTCTTACGCCGCAGGGTGTCCCTCTCGTCTGCTTCTCCCTTATGGCGGATCCAGCCCCGAACGGCCCCCAAGGGGCGGGCGCCGTGGTAAGTGCTCGGGGTGCGGGGGGCGGGGCCTTCTAGTGTGCAGGAGGACGTCCCGGGGAGGGAGGCCCTGCAGGCGTACCCCGGAAGTGTGGGGATTTCGGGGCTGTCATTGCTGATGGAGGGCTACAGGTGGTGGTCACTGAGCTAGCTGCTGCTGCTTCGGGAATGGTCTTGCCCTGGATTCCCGTGGAGGATTGGAGGAAGAGGGACAGAGAGGACGAGGAGGGGAGGAAGAAGAGGAGGAGCAGGGCACAAGGAAGAGAGGAGGAAGAGGAGGAAAAGCGGGGCAGGAAGAAGAGAGGAGGAGGAGGAGGAGGAGGAGGGGAAAGAGCAGAAATAGGCCAAGAAGAGGAGGAGGAACTGGGCAGGAGAAGAGAAACAAGAGGGTAGGAGGAGGGGAGAACCTGGTGGAAAGACCACAGGGTTTAGGGTAAGAGATTCTAACCTGGGTTGGAATCCTGCCTCTGAACTTCGTGTGAACTTGAAGTTCTTTTTTGGGGGGGGAGTTAGCTTCATTGAAAAGAGGGGTTTAGATTGTAAATGATCTTCATGGCCCAAAACTTAGATCCTAGGTTTAGGACTGAAAGGGATCTTTCTTATCTGGTTCAATCTCTCACTTTACCTGTAGAGAGGTTGAGTGCTTGGAGGTAGGTCTGACAATGGATAGAGAGATGGGCTTAGAGTCAGGAAGATCAGAGTTCAAATCCAGCGTCAGAAACTTCCTAGCTGTTTGACCTAGGTCAAGTCACAGGAGAAGGAAATGGCAAACCACTTCAGTGTCTTTGCCAAGAAAACCCTATGGACAGAGGTCAATGGAGTTGAGGATGGGGCAGGACTAAACTATACTATACCACCTTCAGTAGCAGCACATGACTCACCTTTTTAAAAAAATTCCATTGGTAATGGTGCCTTCCTGCTTTCCTTCTCCCTGAAAACGTTGGATGTGAGTGATGTCTTCTTCGTTGTTGCCTTTGATAGTCAACAATTCAAGGGCTGTGAAGATTATGTCATATGAGCTTATTCCTCTGAATAGAACAAAACACCTGCAGTTTGAAATACTATCTGTTTCAAAGGGGAAGAGTTTAACTATGTTAAGAGGAACTTATATTAATGCCTTAGGGCAGTGTCTTACATTTCTCCCATCCTACTTCTGTAAGTCATCAACTGTTCAAGATAATGATGTATAAGAATCACTTAGAACAGGGATGTCAAGCTCAAAAGAAACAAGGGTCACTAAACCATACATAAAGGTTCTTGTGGGGTCATGGTGACTTAAAAAACCATACTTGTTTATATATGTATATTTTTTATTGCACATTGAAATCAAGCAGGAATTATATTTTAATCTCTGTTCAGGCTGTACTCTAGAGTGTCAGTGAACTTAATTAGGGACTGGGGCCTCCTGTTTGACCCTCAGCCCTTATCTTCAATATAAATACAGAGTTTTTCAAAAGTCTTATTGAAGTTTTAAGCTATTAAAACTTAAATTAAGCTCTTAACTACTAATTCTCACTATTTAATTTTACTACTCTAATTAACAAATGTATTTTATATCCTTCTAGTCTCCCTACTCCGTTGGGGAAAAAAGAAAAAAGCAATCCTTTGTAATAAATATGCATAGTCAGGACAAATTACCACATTGACCATTTTCAAAAAAATATATCTGCTTCTGCACTTTGAATCAAATGATATCTCTGTCAGGAGGTAGATAGCATATTTTATCATTGGTACTCTGGAATACTGGATGGTCGTTTCATTATAGCTATCAAAGTTTTTTGTTTTATAATGTTGCTGTTATTGTATAAATTGTTATATTTCCCCTAATTCATTCTTCATCAGTTTATACAAATCTTCAAAATTGTTAGTTCTTATAATACTGATGGTATACATTGTTGTGGTACTATTCACTTGATTTCCAGGATAGTTGGACCTGTTTACAGCTACACCAACAGTGTGTTAGCGTGCCTGCTTTCCCACAGCCCCTCCATCATATGTCATTTTCTTTTTTGTCAGCTTTGCCCATCTGATAGGTGTGAGAAGAGATCTCAAAATTGCTTTAATTTGTATTTCTTAAATTATTAGTGATATAGAGCATTTTCTTCGTATGTCTATAAATAGCCTGGCTTTCTTTCCTTGAGAACTGCTTGTTCATATCTTTAGACAATTTCTCAATTGAGGAGTGGCTTTTAGTCTTATAAATTTCAATCAGTTACTTATAGATCTTGGAAATGAGACCTGTGTCAGAGAAACTTGCTGCAAAGATTTTTTTTCAGTTAATACTCTTTTGATCTTAGCTTTATTGGATGTGTTTGTGCAAAAACTTTTAAATTTTATGTAATTAAAATTACCCATTTTATCTTCTGTGATCCTCTTAATTTCTTATTTGGTCATAGACTTTTATCAATAGGTCTGATAGGTAATTTTTTCCACTTTTCTCTAATTTGTTTATGATGTGACCTTTTATGTCTGTCATAAATCTTTTTGGAGTTTTTATTGATATAAGTTATAAACTGTTGGTCTAAATCTAATTTCTTCCACACTGGCACCCAGTTTTCCCAGCAGTTTTTTGTTAAATAAGTGAATCCTTATTCAAGTAGCTGGGATGGATACTTTGTGTTTGTTGAGCACTAACTTACTCGATTCCTTTGATTCTGTATCTTGTGTAACTAATCTGTTGCACTGATTGATCTATTTTTTTAATCAGTACCAAATTGTTTTGAGGGAACTCTTTTCAAATAAGCTAAACAAGTGTAAACCAGTAACTTGAAAAAAAGTTGTTGCAAATTAAATTATCACTACCCTGGAGAATATTAAATAAAATACTTAGAGAAATGGAGTCTGTAAAATCACAATTAGTGTTTTGTGTGCCTTTTAGAGACGACTGGGTGGCAAAGTGGATAGAAACCATGGAGTCAGGAAGATTTGAGTTTGAATTTTACTTCAGACAGTAGCTATGTGACCTTAGGGAAATAACTTAACCTTTATGAGTCTCTGTTTCCTAATCAGTAAAATGAGTAATAATAGTACGTTTCTGGGGGCAGCTAGATGGTACCATGGATAGAGAGCTGGGTTTGGAGTTAGGAAGATCTGGCTTCATATCCAACCTCCGATACTCACTGTATCACCCTGGACAAGTCACTTAATCTCTGTTTGCTTCAGTTTCTTCATCTCTATAATGGGGATGATAATAGCACCTACCTCCCAGGCTTGTTGTAAGGATCAAATGAAATATTTGTAAAGAGTTTTGTGCAGTGCCTGGCACATAGTAAACACTATAGAAATGTTAGCTATTATTCTTACAGGATTGTTGTAAGGATCAGATGAGAGAATATATGTAAATTGCTTTGCAACTTTTAAAGCACTGTGTGATTATTATTTTCCCTTAATCTATCTCTCATTTTTCTTTTATTAGAAACTGAAAAAGTGATGTGAAGTGGAAGTATAATGTGTGCTGATGGGTTGGGATGAAAATTTAAATTCACTTATGAGGTGCCAAAAAATGAACGTCAGATTTAAGGTGGATTTTTGAATGAGGGAAGAAAGAAGTTGGCTAGTTAAACAAGGCTAACATTTGTAACGGTGGATACAAAAGTATGGAAAGCCACAAAAGAAAGAAAGGAAGTTTGATTTGTTTTTAGTTAAGCAGGAGATGGCCAAGGAAATGGAGAATGACAGGTTGAAGCCTGGAGAGTGTCCATCCTTTTTACAAAATTTTATAAGAAGAGGATGAGAAACTTAGTGTTAAAGAGCTGAGAAAGGTACTTTTGATTACTATGGAGAGTCCTGGAAATGCTAATGTCTATTTGTTGAACTCTTTTGGTTTGCAGAAATAGGCCTTTGTAAGATTTGTTTGACCCAAAGTGTACCTGGTGCTGATGTCTTCCATATGTTGTTTTCAAAATCTTTCACAATTTGTATAGTTTTTCTGAGTATAATCTATTCTTTAAAAAATTTAAAACATGAATATTACATGTATTATAGAGGAGGACTTTTGATCTTTGTTAAAAATTGTAATCTATTGCTTGCCAGTGTTATTATTTCTTATCTAATAAGTTTTCTCTGTTTAGGTATAGTTTTCATTTTTTGTATTTTGATACATTTCTTGATTTTCTTGCAATAATAGCATAAAGGCCATCTTTACTAGTAATATCTGAGAATCATTGTAATGTAAAATTTATCTCATCCTGATACACTCATACAAACTTATTGAGTGTAATATTTGTTTTTTAAAATTGAAAGACTCCTTGTCAGATTTTAACTGGTGTTCTGAAGGAAAATTTAAAGGCTAACTTTAAATTATTTTGTTTAGGAAAAATACCACTTCATCCTAACAGAACAGAATTTTCAGGTTTCATTTACTAAAAGTTTTCTTAATTTTTTTTCTCTTTAAATATAGCAATTTATGATGACCAATAAGCTGGACACAGCAATGTGGCTTTCTCGATTGTTCACAGTTTACTGTTCTGCTTTATTTGTTCTTCCTCTTCTTGGGTATGTATTGTGCCTGTTTGTTTTGCATGTTTATTTAGATCATGAATTCGATAACTGTTTATTGAAACCAACTATTTGTAAAGAATTTCTAGGTATCCTTGGAGATACAAGGATAAATAAATCAATCCTTGCTTCCCAGGAGTTTAAAAGCTGGTTATTTTTTTAAAATTGAGGAACATTTTGTTCTTTAATATTTGTGAAAACTAATGTTATACAAAATTTTTAGCAAAAATGGTTTGGTGGAGCCAGATAATGAGTTTGGACTATTAAAACTTTTAGTTTTATTTAATGGGTAGAATGACTCTTTTCTTTATAAAACCTGGTAGCTGCTGATGGGCATTTATATGGAATGATACTGCTTTTAATAATACCTGAAGAATATGTATAGAGTAATCTCATCCATCAGTGGTAAGCCTTGAATTTGAGTGTTGTGCAATTATGATGCAATTCCCCACTGAGGAAGATTTGCAGTGGTTGTTTGTGTTGTATGATATTTTCCTCCGGTAATTTGCAGGTTGCATGAAGCCGCCAGCTTTTATCAGCGTGCCTTGCTGGCCAATGCTCTCACCAGTGCTCTGCGGCTACACCAAAGATTACCACACTTCCAGTTAAGCAGGGCTTTCCTGGCCCAGGCTTTGTTGGAAGACAGCTGCCACTACCTTTTGTATTCTCTCATCTTTGTCAACTCTTACCCAGTTACAAGTATCCTTATCTGTGGTTTTTACCTTGAACTTTAGCATTATTCTGTGTGACAGGGCTCAGCAAATCCTGAACGCTGGGTTACCATGGTACCTAATCAATGAGCATTCATTTCACCTAATATTTCTCATAATCTTATGATAGTAAAATGTGAATGTATGAATTTATGAGCTTCAGTATTACACCTCATGTCTTAGAACTTTTGAACATTCAAGCTGGGGTTCATTCCTCCTGGGGTTCTGAAGAGTTAGATATCTGTGGTATTACTTGGGGCTTCTTGGCTCTGCCTCCCTCTCCTGTCAGCTGACTTGTTCCAAGGAAGGTTCATCCTTAGGCCCTTGTCCTATTTCATCTCCTCCCCTGGCACAGAGAAACCCCAGTGACATATCTGGATAGCTTGGTGGCACAGTTGATAATCAAGTGCCAGGCCTGGATTCAGGAAGACTCATTTTCCTCAGTTCAAATCCAGCCCCAGACATTTACAGCTGTGAGACCCTGGGCAAGTCACTTCACCCTGTTTGCCTCAGTTTCCCTATATCTAAAATGAGCTGGAGAGGGAAATGGCAAACCACCCTGGTATCTCTGCCAAGCAAACCCCAAAGTGGGGTCACAGAGAGTTGGACGTGGCTGAACCACAGCAACAGATAATTGCATAGTACAGCTGACTAACGTACAAGGAGTTCTTGTGATTTTTGTTTGCTTTTGTTCACGTTAGGCTACTTGTCTCTGTGTGGTTTGGATTAGCCAGATCATTTTCTTTTTTTTTTTTCTTTTTTTTTTTGGCTAGGCAATGGGATTAAGTGACTTGACCAGGGTCACACAGCTGGTAAGTGTTGTGTGTCTGAGGCTGGATTTGAACTCAGGTCCTCCTGACTCCAGGCCTGTGCTCTAACCATTGCACCACCTAGCTGCCCCTAGCCAAATCATTCTTGGGGTCAGCTAGGTTTGAAACCTGGGGTCTGTAGTGGGTTGTTGTTGTTGTTCAGTTATTTTCAGTTGTGCCTGACTTTTCATGACCCCATTTGGGGTTTTCTTGGCAAAGTTACAGGAATGGTTTGCCATTTTACTTCTCTAACTCATTTTAGAGATGAAGAAACTGAGGCAAACAGGGTTAAGTGATTTGCCCAGGGTCACACAGCTAGTGTCTGAGGTCAAATTTGAATTTGAGAAGAGGAGTCTTCCTTATTCCAGTCCTGGCACTCTGTCCACTGTGCCACCTAGCTGCCCTTGTGATACCTAGCTGAACCCTATACTGAAACCATCTTTGGACAGAAAGGTCTTTTAAGGTACCCAAAGAAGCATATATCATTTTATTGATAATTGGAGACAGAGATAACTTTGTTCAATATGTACAATAAATCTTTTGATATAAATAAGTATGACCTTAAGAGAATGAAGATAGCGGCTTTAACTTTTCCTTTTTATGGATGCCAGATGTTTAATTTTAATTTAGTTATAAAAAAAAGATTAAGCAATACTAATGTACTCAAATTTTGGATTATCTAGGTTTGTATTTCTATGCTTGTTTATATTTTTTTCCTTTGGCGTTGGATGGGATGATCATTTGAATATAGTTAGCTGTAGTATAAATTGTTTTAAAGTATTTGATGAATCTTAGATATTCTCCTTAACTCCTTGTTGCAGTGAGTATCTTTCCAGTCTTGTTATTCTCCTTACTTCATGCTGCTACATATACAAAAAAGGTTCTTGATGTAAGTATGTCACTTGATAAATTTTAAAAATCTCATTATGATTAAATTTTTTATGTGTAAGAATGCTAAGACATCTTGACAATTAGGGTAGCAAGCAAATTTCTGTACTCTTATCTATCACTACTATTAAATTAGGTGATAATTTAATGGCTTTAATTTTGGCTTTTTCGTGATTGTTGAGAAAAATGACAGTTTGTTTCAAAACTGTATGATCTTTGTTTCATAATCCTAGTTTTTTTGAACCCTAATTCTACTCCTTCAGCTCTCATATGCTGGATGGTCAAGGTTCTTTGCACATTGATGTTTAGGCCTGCTTCTGTTTTTTTCTTATTGGTGGAGAATGACAAAAACCTGGCATTTTTATGCCTGACTATTTTAGGGTGTAAGTACTCTAAAGTGAACAAATGTCTGATTTCTTTATTGTGCTGAGGTTTTTTCCTATTCTTATGGTCACTGTGATTCTGCAAAAAGCATGGTAATTGGACGGGGTAATTTCCTTGTATGTAAGGTTTTCGTCATTTTAAATCTGGTCCTGTGATTTAGTTGATGTCAGGAATACCCAATGTGGAAACTCCCTTCACCAGTGAACTCTGAATCCATTTATAAATTGAGTCATAGAGTATTATCATGGAGCACTGAGGAAGTTAAATGACTTGTCCCTATCCACATAATATATGTCAGAGCCAGAATTTGAACCTTTTTCTGACCCGAAGTCTGGCCATTTATCTATTGACTCTTATGCAAGATGCTTTGTAAACTTTAAATTACTATATAAATGTGAGGCATTCTTTTTTACACACTTAACTAGCAAAATTGTCACATTTTTAACCTGTATAACATCAATCAATCTTAATATGGTAAGGGAAATGATCAGCTTTGTGCATTAACTTGCTTTCGTCTGAGGAGAACAGAAAATCTAATTTAAAACATTAAAAGAGAAAAACATTTTGGAAAGTTCTCTTTTTTTTGGTTAACTTATAAAATATATAAAATGTCCTTAAAACAATAAAACCTAAAAGCACAAATTCTTTTTGAAATTATTTATTTTGAGGTTTATGGGCATTATTGGATAGTTGGTTATAGACCTAAATAAAATTGTTTTGGGTAAAAGACACATATGAATTAAGCCTCCTTCTGACATTACCAATTGTTGTTAATTTATACTAAAATTATTTGCAAGTATGAGATACCTCTATTTCTACACAGTTGGCATCTGTTTATATGTATATTTTTAAATTTTTGTTGGTGATTTATAATTTTTTTATACCGTGTCACTTCCCAGTAAGCTGTTCCTCTTATACACCCCTTGTTTATAACAGAACAGTTAAGCAAAACAAGCCAACATGTAACTTTAAATGACATCATGTCCAACAGCCTGTGCTTGTAGTTTACCATCTCCCTCCTAAGAGCACAGAAGTGTATAGTTCATCTTCAGTTCTCTGGAGACAAGATTAGGCATTATATTTTAGCTGAATTCTGATGTCTTTTAGGGATGTTTTCCTTTGCATTATTAATTGTGACTTTTGTTGTCTTAGTTCCACTTTCTTTGCTTTGCATTAATCCATACAGATTTTTGATTGATTGTATTTGCTGCTGCATATGGCATTTTGCTAACTAATTAAGAAAATAATTGGGAAATTGAATAACATTTTATAGTTTATAATTTGTCTTTTTTTCTTTTCTTTTTTTTTTTTTTAGGCAAGGGGTTCAAATAGTTTGCCTCTACTAAGATCTATTTTGGAAAAATTAAATGCTAATCAACAGAACATTCTGAAATTTATTGCATGTAATGAAATTTTCTTGATGCCTGCTACAGTTTTTATGCTTCTCAGGTAAGACTACAAGTACTTCATTTGATGCATTATTTTTAGGTTAATGATATTGAGTAATGGAAAAAGAGAGGCTAACGTGTTACTGTTACACTCAGTGAACAGATGTCAATTAAGCACCCACTGTGTGTCAGCTGCTCTGTGATAAGTACGTGGGCTACAAGAACAAAAATAAAAGTGCTCTCTGCCCTGGATGAACTTAAATCCCATGTGCACCTATGCATGTGTCTTCTTTTTCTTTCCCGTTGGCTAATTTTTAAGAGAGATTGAGAAATTCCATAGTTCAGTGTTTTGCTCTTCTTGGAGCCAGTATGTTCTTCCTTTTGTAATGTAAGCCCATTTATTCTTTTCCCCTGAGGGTAGAAATGCTGTTCACTATTACCTGCCTATATGTTATCCTTTTATATACCTGAAAACTATTCATTTCTCCTTCAGTCTCTTTCTAACCAAGTGATAAGCCAGGAAGCAGCCTTGGATTGGAAGTCAGCAAATTGAGATTCTAGTCTCTTTCTGCCAGTAACTATGTGACCTCAGGCAAATCTTTTCATGCATTTAAGTAATTTCATTCACTCATTATTAAAGTCTATTATATGCAAGGTTCAAGGTCATGACACAGTGGTAAAGGTTTCTACTGTTTCTTCTTGCTTCTTTTCAATTCAGTTCAACAAGTAATTATTTGTATGTTCTTAGGACATATCCTGGGGAATTTAGGATTACATCTTCCTATTCCTTAGATTTCCTAATTCCTACGCTTGGTTACTTTTTTCTGTGAGTTGTTTCATTTGTTTATCTGGGTACAAGTTGTAACGTCAGATAAGGAAATTAGTTTAGCTTGTGCCTACTGTGTCAGATTTCCAAATCGAAAATATTATTTTGCCTAATAAATAGCAGAATTTAAGATGGTTCTCATAGCATTAAACTTTTAAATAGTTAAAACAAGTTTTTTCATATGAAGTGGAAAGATTCTCTATTAACCTGCCTTTCTTGCTTTTAGACTGTTACTGTCTTCTATACAATAAGAAAGGGAATAAGTTCTTATTCAACACCTAATATATACTAGATATTGTACTAACAAATATCTCGTCTCATTGCTATCATACCTCTTGATTAGAAGAATTTATGCTGAGTAATATTGTGGTTTTAAGTAAGAAGATAATATTTAGCCCATTAACTGAAGGACATGCTAACCAGTATGTGTACTTGACCATGCTACTAATCTCTGTCTCTCTGTCTTTCTGTCTCTCTCTCTGTCTCTCACTCACACACACACACACACACACACACACACACACACACACACTCACTCATACACTAAAAGATACAAAGAATACAAGATTCTACTGTGCTTTTTCTTTGATGACTGTAAAAAAAGTATTTGATTTAGCATGGTAAAACACCATCTTATAGGGTCTTATTCAAAGGGTGTGTGTGTGTGTGTGTGTGTGTGTGTAAGTAATGCATATGTATCTCTGTTAGCATAGTGGTGGGCATTATAGTAGTAATATTTACTTCTTTTGAAAATTTGATGGATCTATGATCTTCTTGATTTAGGTCTTCCTCCAAAATTGCATTTTGCAACCTATTCGTACCTTTTTTGGTCACTCTTGTCTATGTTCTCTTCTAAATCCACTTTTCATTATCCAGGATGTGGTCATCAAACATGTTGGAGACATAAATCTCCTGGTTATTGTGTAGGTACTGCTGGTAGAGTGTGTAAGCTATCTACTTTTATCTCTTATAATATATGATTTGCCCACTTCCTGTTCCAGTCCGCATCTCTCATCTCTTTTATACTACTTCATGTATTCAGTTCTTTGTTGATAATATGCTACAGCCTGCTTAGAACTACTGCATGTTTCTCCTTTGTTCTTTGGATGACTCACAGCTTTAATGCTTAGATACCTGTGCTATTCTGTGATTTAAAGTCATATAACATCCCCACAGAAATATTGGTGTTACAAAGATAGGTTTTGGATTTAGAAGTTTGGGATCATTAAAACCACTGAGCAATAATCTGAATGGAATCTGTTCCACTCTTCCTTCTGCTCAATTCTAGGCCAAGTTCATTGTCCTTTGGCAGACTGTCCAAGAAATACATACTGATTTATAAGCTTTAGGGACATGCACCACTGGCATTTTTCATCTGTTTGGTTTTTCCTGTTTAGTTAGGCTGAGCTCTTTTGAATGCCTATAGATCATATTTTGACTGTGCTGGATGTTTTCCATGACAGTGGAAAATATCCCTTGCCAGACAGACATCTCCCTATTTATGTCCTACTAAATTGCAACAATTAGTAGGTCATCAAACGAAATTATCCCAGTTATTATGTCTTTCAAGGAATTTTGTATTATTTTAACATAAGCATGGGAGACACCTTTTGAATGAGATTTGTTAAGGTGGTGTTTGGCCATGCCAAATTGAATACTTTTTTTTTCCAATTACCATATGATAAGCACAATGGAATCTTCTATTCTCTGTACTTTTTAGTATAAAAATTGTACCACTGTAAAGGTGTAATCTACTGTAGAATATTGTTTGTGAAAGCTTGTCCTGTCTCATTTTTCTTCTAGAATATATGACAAATTATTTGTCATTAAGATTTTGTAGGCATATGTGAGTTAGCTATCTTGATATCTTCTTGATCTTTTTTTTAGTCATAATATCTGTTATGTAGATTCTCCTTTTTAAGATATTTTGAGAATTAGTTCCTCAGTGCTTTCAAAATTAGTCAATTTAAGAGACTTGCTCTGGTCCAGCTGGTTTTCCCAAATTTTTTTTTTTAAAGGCTATTTCTATTTTCTCGTGTGACATATTATGAATTAGGTTATTAGCATCCAAATGTGGTGGCCCTACTGTCATTGACAAAGGACATAGTTTGTTATAGAAAACTTAAAAAGTCTTTTCCATTTTCATCTGTTTATTGTGATAAAAGCACAAAAATCTCTCCCCCTATACAAGTTGGGCTAGTTTTTCTTTAAAAGGTGTTGAGACCTTCCTTAAGACTTGGTTGCTTAGGGGGCAGCTAGGTGGTGCAGTGGATAAGTCACTTAACCCCACTTGCCTTTAAAAAAAAAAAAGACTTGGTTACTTAGAAGACTAAAGATTCAGACTGTTGGTGTTACTCCCTCATCATCTGAGTACAAAACAGCAAGAATAGTGCAGAAATATTCTGGTGCTTGGCTGATAGGTCATAATGGGTAACTTGAGCTGAATCAACTCAAGATATCCTCAGTACTAGTCCTTGTTGAATAGTCTGCTATGGATAAGTAAATCTACTTTTCTTAAGGGTTGAGTGTCCATTTTGTTCGAGTAAATTATCAAAACTCTGGCTTGAGTCAGACCCAGCCCAGAACAGTTGTCTTCACTTTCCTTCTTAAATGCTTTTAGGATCATCTGACTTAATTGGTTCTCATCTGAAGCTTTCTACAAATTCATTTTGCTTTGTACTATTTTATGAGGTAACAGTATGCATATTTAATCGTTTACAATTTTCCTGTTTAAGATTTTACAAATGATGGGACAACTAGGTGGCACAGTGGATAGAGCACTGGCCCTGGAGTCAGGAAGACCTGAGTTCAAATCCGGCCTCAGACACATACCACTCACTAGCTGTGTGATCCTGGGCAGGTCACTTAACCCCATTGCCTGACAAAAAAAAAGCAAAAAACAGAAAACCCAAGATTTTACAAATGAGTTTATATTCTAAACCAATGTTGCCTTTGGTGTCCATATTTCTGGCAAGGAAATGAAGTATTTGCAGAGAAGTTTCATTGATTCTTTTGGCCTTCTTATTGTGGCTATTGCTTTACATTGGTTAAAGTTTCATAGGAAATCCTGCTTGTGTCTGTCAATATATATTTTTCAATTTCCCATTTTTCTTTCTTTTTAAAAATAAGTTTTATTTATGCCTTGCTTTGTCTTTGCATCACAGTTATTTCCCACTATTACCTCTCGCTTCACCTCCCCTCCATATTCATTCCCTTGTGACCAAAAGAATCAAGCAAAAACATCTTATACAGAGAAAGTGTTTGACAGTGGATATACTAATCTATCCAGGTAGTCCCCTATAAGGAAGATATGTTTCTTTATTTCATCTTTGGGATCTTCATTAGTTTTACCATTAGAGTTTTCCTTTCTTTGAGTGATCATTTTATTTACATTTTCTAGGCTCCGTTGCCCATTCTTTTGCATTAAGGTTGTTTAAAAAGGTCAGTTTGGAACTGTTTTGTTTGCATAGAATTATTTTCTCAATTTTATTCATTTACTTTGTTGTTGATTTTGATTTTAATTTAGGAAGTTGATTGTTTGACTGTTTATGGACCAGCTGGTTAGGAGAGGATACCCACAAGAGAGCCCAATTATTTCCTGCATAGACAATTTCCATTTTTTGTGTATGTGATGTAATTTAGTGATTGCCATGTCCAGCATCTCCACAAAGTATTTATAGTATAGAGGCATAAACTTCTATGTGAGCTGTAGGACTTTGACTTCCTTCAGTTCTTGATCCAGAGTCATTTTCCATTATTTTTCATCATCCTCCCCTACGCTTTTGCCTGGAAGTTACCAGGTATTATAGTATATGTTGATTTGCATGATTTGTATCTTAATGAGTTCTTTGCAAAATTTTCCCAGCTCATCATCCTCTGCAACAGAAGTTGATGTGTGCACAAGTTCTAGTTATTTTTGCAGTGACATTTTTGCTGATGTTCTTTATAAATCCTTTAACATGAGATGACCAAATATCTCATGAAATGATGTTTATGACTGTTTTGGATGCATGATAAAACCAATTCCACCAACTCCTTAATTGGCCCCTCCAAGGCAAAGAAGTGTGAACTGTCCTCCCATTTTCTGCACCTTCTTTTTGTCTTTCATTTATATTGTCAAAATTGATATAGTTCAGGTCCTGAAATAGTATGTCAGCTTGTTGGTTGCTGTACAAAAATCTCACATTTAGCGTACCAATAGTTAAACTAATATTAAGATGGTTAAAAAGCTAGTGATTTTTATAGGTAAAAATTCATTTGTTATGTAGCTTATAGTAAGCAAATGAGATTTTAAGCAGTTACCAATAGGAAATATTAATCATTATTTTAAAATATTATTTAATTAATTAATCTCTATATTTAACATTGTATGACCTCATTCGTAGTTCTGATTTCCCTCTACAATATTAGCAAAATTTGTAGCTAGTGTTAAAATAATCTTTCCAGATGCAGTGTGGCATAGTAAAAAGAGCTTCTTGTAGTCAGAGGACTAAGAGCCTGACCTAGCAATGACCAAATGACCAAATGATTCAAAATATTGGGGCCTTAGTTTCAATATATGAACTGTAAGTTCCCTTCCAACTCTAAATTTGTGGTCGTATGATTCTACATTTGATAGCAAGTAACACTCAAAATTCAGTGTTTGAAAATAAATGTAAACATTTGTTTTAATCATCACACATCTAAAACCACAGTTTTAAAACAGATAAATTAATTTGCAGAAGCTTCTGGTTGCTATGAAACTATATGTACATGTCCTTTTTTTGTGCATTTAAATTCTTAATGCTTTACTGCATTATGATTTTTTTTGTATGCATGTATCTGAACATAGTTCTTTTTTGATAGGTATGCATGGTTTTGTTAAAGACATGTATAAAGGCTAATATGCAAATGTTTAAGTGACTTTACATGTATAATTTATTATATTGCTTGCCTTCTTAAAAGGTAGAGAGAAGGAATGGGGAAAGGGGGAGAATTTAGAAATCAGAAATTTTTTAAATATTAAAAAATTTTTATATATAATTGGGAAATATTTAATGAAATAAAAAATGTAATTTAAAAAAAGATATGTGTGGGGAGGCAGGATGGCATTAGTTGATAGAAAGTTGGTCTTCAGTCCAGAAACAAAGTTCAAGTCCTTCCTTGGACACATCCTGACTGTGACTTTGAACAATCACTTTACTTCTCAGTGTCCTAGGCAACTCTCTGAGAAGTTAAGTTGAAGAGAAAGAGCCGACCTACTTTGGTAAAGGAAGCTTCTCACTAGGAACTCCCAGCAATGATGAAATCATGAATCTGGTTTAAAAAGGGAAGAGGGGGGCAGCGAGGTGGTGCAGCGGATAGAGCAACAGCCCTGCAGTCAGGAGGACCTGAGTTCAAATCTGGTCTCAGATCAAACACTTGACACTTACTAGCTGTGTGACCCTGGGCAAGTCACTTAACCCCAATTGCCTTTTTAAAAAAAAAAAAGGCACATATTTTGCTCTCTTGTACCAACTCTCCAACCAGAATGTGTTAAATAAAGTATGAGGATACAGTGAAATGTTTAATGATGAAATAGAGTGAATTTAGTCATTCATTACATTTGTTTTTTGTTATTTTATTGTAGTGGTCAAGGAAGCTTACTCCAGCCTTTCATATACTACAGATTTCTTACTCTGCGATACTCCTCCCGGAGAAATCCATATTGTCGGTAAGTTTACATCTTACAAAAGACTTACATCTACCTTTAAGGAAGAAAGATATCATAATCATTAGCTTTATAAATTCTCTATGATCTAATGCATAGTTGCCATATTAAAATTTAGAAATAGTTGAAATTTACTCTTAAATTTCAGAAAATTTTAATGTATTTTTGTTGTGCAAGTGTGACTTGCATTATTGGCTACGTAATATTTTTACAAAGTGCCATAAATGTCCGGTTGTATAGGACCCTGGTCCTGGATTCTTGAAGGCTTTGTCCCAGGAATGAGCACAGGCTCTGACTGGTTCTTCCAAACTTGAAAAGCTTTGCATAGAAGTCTAGCAGTGAATCATGTGCCTGCTGTTGGTTGGCCCACTGGGTTTAGAGAGGCTTATCACTAGCCAGTAGGTTATCATAGGGTGAATATTTTTGGCCATAGGAACTGACAAAGACTCTGCTAAGCTGTTAGTGAATGGAGCACCCACATACACTGTGGCAAATTTAGGGATCTTGTGGAGGACTGAAGTGTCGCATTTATTCTAGTCTGAAGTCAAAGGAACAAACATAAATTTGTTTATCTACTACATGAAAGAACCTGCACTATGGCACAAGGATGATGAGACAGTTCCCAGCCTCACGAGGCTTACAATATAGTTTTACAAATGAGGCATACACGTGAAAAGTCAGCTAACCACATTGTAGAGAAATAACTGCTTGGTACCGTATAAGTTATGTTTCAGGTCCATGTGTGATGAATTGCCAGTGAATAGTACAGGCAGTGGTTGCTAAAGGACCTATAGAGATTACTGTGGGCTCCGGAGCTATGGGAGGCCTTCAGAAAGGAAGAGCAAATTGACTGGGCCTCACAATATGCAGAATTTAGATGGGGGGGAGAAAAGAAAATATTTAAATGGGGAGTGGAAGGGAAATAGTATGGAAGGAGGAGACAAGATTTGTTTAGGGGGATAGCAGAGAGACCTTCTGTTTGGAGCAGAGGGTTCAGGAAGGTAAGAAATTGGAAAGAAACCTAGAAGGGTAAGTTGGGCTCAGACCTTGTGAGAATCCTGAATGTCAAGCTAAGAAGTTCGAGTTTTACCCTGTAGGTATTTAGGATCTATTTAAGGAATCTGGGGAGGGATGTGGTTTTGGGGTTGCAAGAACCTAGTTAATACTATGTGCATAGTGAATAAGTACTAAGCCCAGCTCTGCCAAATTGTATGATCTGAGTAGTACACACCCCCTTACCCCCCACCCCACTCCCTGTATGAAGTCCTCTTTGTAGTGTGGAAATAACACACTTGCCCATATTTATGTGCTATTGATTTCATTTATGTAGCAATATCTGCAAGGATACCCATTTTACAACAGGTTACAGGCTATCTTTGTAGCCTGTATCTCCCCAAGAGTTTGTTTGGTCTCCCCAGAGGGAATGTCTCTGTTGTGTGTGGCCACCCACTAATGGAAAGCAGGGAATGTTAGTGGATAGAGACTGCACTCTGGCTGTCTCCAACTCTCTTCTTCTATCCCCTTGTTCAATTTGAAGATGAAGGGGTATCTTTTCTTCTCTGCTCCTGATCCATATTTTGAGGTCTTTGAACATCATGGTTGATTAAAAGGGTGAAGAAGTATTCCACCAGGTCTGTGATTAGCTTAGTAGTCACTTGCATACTTATCACTTACAGTTTGCACTTAGATAAGTCTTGCCTGGGTTATTTAACTCCAATGCACATAGAACTTTACCAAGCTCATAAACATGATAGGTAGGTAAAAAGCATTTTAGTGTATTTTGCACAGTGGTGTATGGATATTTTCTCTCTTTACAGGAAGCATGTGCTTGTAGTTGCAACACACATGTGATCCCAATTCACAGCATAACTTCCTTAATCATACACCTGGCTTTTATAAGGTGGCACCTAGATAGAGTGCCAGGGCTGGAGTCAGGAAGACCTGAGTTCAAATCTAGCCTCAGACAGTTATTAGCTATATGACCCTGGACAAGTCCCTTACTCTTTGTCTCAGGTTCCTCAGCTTTAAAATAGGGATACTAATAGCACCCCCCTCACAGGGTTGTTTTGAGGATCAAATGAAGTAATATTTATAAAGCTCTTAACACAGTGCCTGGCAAATAGTGGTTGCTATATATTTGCTTATTCCCATCCTTTCTCTTATAATGGCTCTACCTTCCACCATCATACAGGTTGACATAATCAGAGCATTTCAAGATCATTGTTTTGGTAGTGGACAGGGCACATTGAAGGAGGCAGGGAAATAGCGTAGGACGCAGCTCTCCACCTAGTATAAGGTGATCAGGACTTGAGCTAACAGATATATGGCTAATCTGAAGTTGTAACCAGAGTTGTAGTAAAACTGAAACATGTGAAAGATGGCATAGCTTCATCTTAAATTTGTTACTCAGCTACTGGTGTTGGTCTGTCATTTTCTTAAGTATTATTTCCTCTTAATTTTATGTGATTAGTTTTTATACATTTTAACCGAAAACCTCTACGTTTGTAAAAATTGTCATCAACTCTTTTTATACTTTATACTGTGTCCAAGTTCATTCATTATCCTGAAATCCACATCATTAAATTGACAGTATTTCCTGTACAACGTAAAGAAGAATTTTGTGTTGCAACCTGTTGGGCTTTTTCTGTTGTGTTGGCTCTTCCCCCAAAGAGTTTCTGTCCTCTCTATCTTGTTATGTCAGTATATGTCCCCTCCTCCATTTTCCTAATTTAGGGCTCCCTCAGCTAGAGGTAGTCTTTGCAAAGCTCCTAATCTGAGCCTTATGTAGCAGTTGAGCGCTGTTGTTACTGGGTTTTGTGAGTGTGTACAGGCCCTTCTTTCTTTGTACTCCCCTTCATTATTGTAGGCAATTAAATTTTTTCCAAAGGTTCGCTTTCTCCAATATCTTGTTTACTTCAGTAGGCCATTTCTCTCCACATACTTACCCTTTAGTCATTTAGACAGATCAGAAAAATTTGTGGTCATAGAATGAAATGAAGAAGACTGAGAAGGCCAACGGAGTATTAGCTAATGTCTACTAATTAACATACTTAAAGTTTATGTGGAAACAAATTTCTATGAAAACTTAAAGTAGTGGAAAAAGCCAGCTTACTGAAAATAAGCTTAGATGTCTATAGATAGGTAGGAAAAATTTGCTGTTTTGTGAACTGTAATAGTTTTGATACCTTATCAGTAGCACCTACCTCACAGTGTTCTTCCAAGGTAAGTTAGAGAAAGTATCAATAATTTGATGGATGAACAAATGTATAGAAGATCTTTGTGACTTAGCCTGGGTTACCTATTTGGTAGTAGAGTTAATATCAAGACCTAGGTTTCCTGAATCCATACCCACTGCTATTTCCAACTAGCTTATACTGCAGTTGTAATAAATGACATTTTTATAGCATTATGAAGTTTGAAAAAGCACTCAATTTTTTTTTTCAATTATAGAACAGGTTTTGTTTGCACAATAAAAAAACATAGAAAGGGACCTTAACCCTTTGTAGTCTGACTTCCAACCTCATCATTTAACCAAAACTGCTCTCCCCAGTTCTACCAATGATTTCTTAATTGCCAAATCCAGTGGCTTTCTCTGAATGAATGAATGATGTCAATCAGTAAGCATTCATTAATCTGTACTCTGTGCCAGGTACTGTACTAAGCTGGGTATACAAATAGAAAAGTAAGGCAGTCCCTGCTTCTTTCTAATGGGGAGACAATACTCAGGGTACCTGCTGCTTCAGCTAAGCTGCCTTGCCTGTCCTGTGAGTGGTAGTTAGTTGGCATTTGGTGGGGGGGCTTGGCTTTCACAGAAGTTACTCAATCTGATGATGGCTGTGAGGGCTGGGATAGAAGCAGCAATGGTGGTCTGGAGGATCCTGCTTTCTTAATCTTTGTCTTTTTACATTGTCTTTACTCTGTACGTTTCCATGAAAATACTTTATTTGTGGTCTCCTCCTATCCCAACCTTTCCTTAGTTGTCTTTGCTGAATCTTCACATGCATAAATGGTGAGTGTTCCCCAGAGCTCTGTCCTGGGGCCCTTTTCTTTGTCCCCTCTATACTGTTTTACTTGGTGATCTCATCAGCTCCCATGGATTCAATTATCCTCTTTAAGCTAATGATTCCCAAATCTTTTTATCCAACCCTAACCTCTGTCCTGAAATCCAGACTCATCTCTAACAGCATTATAGACATCTCAAACTGGATGTTCTTAGGTATCTTAAACTCAACCTCAACATGTCCAAAATTGAATTTCTATCTTTCACTCCAAACTCTCCCTTCTTCTGAACTTTCCTATTGCTATCAAGGGTATCACTGTCTTCCTGGTCACCTAGGATTCATTGTTTTTCTACCCTCTTCTCTCCCCATCCAATCTATTGTCAAGTCCTTTGATTTTACCTTTACATTTCTCATATGTGATCCATTCTGTCCTCTGACATTGTTTCCACCCTAGTAAAAAACCCTCATCACCTCACACGTAGATTGTTGTTAGTGGGTTTGCCTGCCTCAAGTCTATCCCCTCTCCAGTTATCCTCCAGTCAGCTACCCAAGTGATTTTCCTAAAGTGAAGGTCTTGACTATGTCGTCCTCCCCACCAGTAAACTCCAGTGAGTTCCTATCACCTCCAGAATCAAATATAAAATGTCTGGCATTCAAAACCCTTCATAACCTGTATCTCTCTCTATCTTTCCAATCTTCTTATTCCTTACTACCTGACACATACCTTCCATCTAGTGACACTGGCCTCCATGCTGTTCCTTGAACAAAACATTGTTTTATTCAACTCTGGTTGTCTCCCATGCTTGGAGCTCTCTCTCTTTTCTTCCTTGCTTCCTTTGTTCTCCAGCTTCCTTCAAAATCAGCAAAAATCTCACCTTCTGAAAGAAGTCTTTCACAGTCCTTCTAATGCCTTCCATATGTTTATTATCTCCAATTTAGTCTGTCTAGATCTTGTTTGTACATAGTGGTTTGCTTGTCTCCTCTTATTAGACTGAGTTTCTTGAGAGCAGGGACTGCCTTAGCATGGTGCTTAGCACCTATGCTTAATAAATGTTGGTTGGCTGACTGACTTGTATGGGTACATGGAGAACCAAGAGAACCCTTCCCCTTTCCTCAAGATCAGGCATAGTCCTGGTTGCTCACAGCATTGTCCCAAAGGAAGCCTGACAGTTTCCACTGGACCTTGTGCCTCTGCCGGCCCCAGCCTCTTAGAGAAAGTCTCTCATTGGTGTGTCACTTAGGTCAGTGTCAGCCACAGTGGCTTCTATTTGCTGTCTCATACTCTGTCTCCTCTTATTTTTTGCCAAATCCACACAGCTCTTGCATTTTTCCAGCATTCTTACTACTTTATTTTCTCTCCCCGCAGCTTACATGCCCACTGTAGCACACATCCTTGCTGTAATATATAATGGGCCCAGAAGCAGCCCTGGTATAGACAGCCCCTCCCCCAAAGGGAGGAGTCAAAGGTGACTCTTCAGATATCTAATACATGAATAGAAGATGGGTACTGACCAATGACACATGAAAGTAGTTTTCAAAATAGACTTTAAAATTTGAATAGGTTGCAAAATTTGGAATTAAGCAGATGAGATAGGCTGCAGTTAATTGGCTCTGCTACTGACTTGTTACAAAGCACTCTGCATACATTATCTCATTTGAGATAATCCTGTGAGGGGTGCTTATAGGTATTATTATACCCATTTTGCATATATAAAATTGAGTCTCTGATTTCCCAGCTAGTAAAGTGTCAGAGGCATTCTAGATCTTGCAAACTCCTTATACTCTGGTCACTATTGTGCCGCTGTTTTAGTGTTCACTGCAGAAATGTGTTGGACTAGATAGAAGATGCCTTTTATTTTTATGAGGGGAAAGCAATAAAGTAAATCTTTAAAAGAAGTTTTTACTTCATTCATTAGGAACTCCTGAAATGATAGTCTCTAGCATTTCTTAAGACTAAAAATTCATAGAAATTATACAATTTGAATAGAAAACCCAGTGGATCTTTTGCTTTGCTTTCTTCCTCACCACCCTTGTATTCAGGAACATGAGATGCTTTTAATCCAACCTTTCCTAGGCAATTAAGATATATGAAGCTTAGATTTTGAGGATTTTAGTAGTGTAGATTTTTTTACTGTGTTGTCCCTAGAATGCATTTTTTAAGTAATTTTACTTGTGAGGGGAATTTTAACAATCGAAAATTTACTGTTTGTTTTTATACTTGCTAGAATAATGTTGCTTTGTGTTTATATTTCTGAAAGAAAATAATTTTATTTTTCAGGACCTTATTTAATGAACTGAGGATTGTTGTTGAACACCTAATAATGAAACCTGCATGTCCGTTGTTTGTGAGAAGACTGTGTCTCCAGAGCATTGCTTTTATAAGCAGATTGGCACCAACAGTTGCATAGTTTAACATAAGTTAAATTATATGTAACATGAACATTGTAAGCAGTTGGTACTTCTGCAAGTGATTGTAAATGCCAGGTATTACACTGATTTTGGTCCAGGTTGTGTAATTTCTTTCTGTAAAAATGTTTAATTCTATAGTGTATTAAATCAAGTCTTTTTGGTTTCTGAGAAAAACATTATTGTGCTCATGGTGTAAGTAGGTTTGCATCTTATAAGCAAAAGTCTATTAAGCTAAAGACAAAATAGTTTAAAACAATGAAACCATGCCTAACACCACCAATTATATAAATTTCTTACCCCTCCTCACACACAAAGTTGCTAAATTTCTTTCATGCCAGCTCATGTTAGCTGCCCTTTGCATGTGGTGCAAGCTCCTGATTTTAGTCCCACACTTAATATTTGTGGATGTGTTGACAGTATTCTTTCTTCCATTTGATAATTTCAACAAAATAATTTTCAACAGAAGTAGTGGAACTGCATATATTTTAAAACTTCATCTAAACAAGCAAATTGATTCTATGCTGTTTTATGGAATAGATTTCTTTAGCCCACGATTATGAAGAGGATTTTGTCATACTTTAATGGCTAGTCCTTCTTTGTCTTGTTAGTAACTTGGATAATTTTGACTACAAAAAGTTCAACCAATACCTTTGTTAGATGTGTGGTTGTAAAATCATTTCAGTTGCATAACCATTTTGGACAAAGGTCAATAGGTATGTATTGTAAGGTGCAATCTTCCATTCACTCGATCCTTTGACTAGAATTTGTCAAAGAATTTGAATACGTTAGGATTCTAAACTGAAACAGAAAATCTTGTTCCCCCTTCTTAATACGTGTGGTGACACTTCAGGTATTCTCTTTCTAAGATCTCATAATTTAGATTCTAAACTGCCAATTTTCTTGGTTTCTTAGGCTTGAATTTACATAAAAGATTGCAGCTGTTGAGACACCACATGAAATAAATGCCTTTAGCTGAAGATTAATTGTAAGCTCAAGTGATTATACTTGGTGACTTATTCTGATAATAATGAAGTTTATGCCATATAGATTTTATGTTCATCCAGCAAACCTGATTAAAAAGTTACATGAGAAAGTTTATATATAAGGTAACTGATGAAAAGAATACAGTATGTATCCTTTCTCTGTAATAGATAAATTTTGGAGAGTTGGATACAGTGTATAACTGTGACTTTATTTGTATGAATTGTTAAATCCTGTTCATTGAGCCTCACTGAATTCCTTTATAAAGCTCATTCTGATTTTTATTACTCTTGCATGATTGGAAAATATTTAAAGTATTGCAAAACTTCAGTGGTTCAAAGTAAGGTATATTAGTTCTTTGTAACTAGTTTTTTTTATGTGTGCATGTAATTTAGACTTTATCAAAATACATTCATTAGTAACTTGTCAGTAACCATCAGTTGTCCATGATCTTTTTGCTCAGCCTGTAGGCACAAAGGCAATGTTTTTCAAATGGACTAGAATAATTCTATTTGATTGCTCTTATTTTATTTGATTGAGCTCACTTTAATCAACTATTTATGGAACAATTATCCACTAGGTTGGAAAAGCAACTGCATAACATACAGTTGATCTCTTTTGTGGCTATCCTTATCATCACTGTATCTGTAATCTGATGGTTTTATAACTAAAATTTCTATAGCAATAAAGTGAATGTAAAATTAAATTAACCGGTATGTTCCTTTCTAACTAAGAATTTTTTATTTTTTTTGGAAAAGTGTTCTTTATTAGATCAGGAATTTTTGACAAGAAAAGAAATAGATTATTTAAAATCCATGAATAATTTTAATTTTATTATTTGTGTGTTTCATTTCTACCATGAAGCATGCTTTACTTCTCATGAACTTATAAGTAAAATATTGTTTAAAGCAGGTACTCTGACTTCTTTATTTTGAAGATGATTATTTCTCAGAAATAATGGAAAAAATAGAAAATATTTTCTGTTGTTGATAAAGACAATTATAACATTAAAACTAGAAGTGGTGGGTGTTTGTTTTAAGTAGCCCAGTGGTTGTCAGACCAATGGTTACTACAGTCAGTTGTTGTCTCTTCTATGCTTGTCTTTGGCAAAGTAGAAATCCAGATTTGTTTTTAAACCTCATTTTCATTTATATATAACTTCTAGAAAGTAAGTATAATATTGATCACAGCTCAGAATGTGAATTTGCATAAAATACCTTTTATCTTCCTTGTGATCACCAAATTTTTATTTGCCTGAAGGCTTGCCAGTGAGCAGCCAATAGAGATAATTTTCTTCTCTAGGAAAAAGTGCTATGTAGAGACGTCCAAAATGGGCAAATTCTGGTGTTGCCAGCAGTCCCACAGACAGATTTTACCTAATAGCCCTCCATAAAATAATTTTTAGTAATTGTGTATAAACTAGTTAGATAAGTCTATCTCATACTCAAAGTCCAGATATTGGGCAGCCAACTGATTTAATACCAGTATGTATTAAACAATTGTATTGTGTGACAGCTGATTAAAAACCATAGGATTACATAATGGAAATTTAGCATCAGTTATTTGGGCTATGCTGTAATAGAAATAGATATTTCAGAGTGAAGTTGGTATTTGTCACTAGGTAGTTGAACTTGTTTGAACAAGTTTTTGTTCATAGAAATTGAAAGTATTCAATAACTGCCTCTTCCTTTTCTGATCTTACTTTTGTTAGAAAAATACTCAACAGTTTCTTTAATGTTCACCACAATACTGTCTTCAGAGTCTAAACCATGTGATACATTATAAGGTAAATTATATTATAACAAGGTCCTTCTACTTTAGGAGATACGGTCCCCTTGGATGGGGTCAAAGTATTGAAATTATACTAAATTTTAAAAATGTCATGTCAAGGCATGCCAATTTTATTTAGTATGTATAAAATTACCTACAAATTTTAATTATGTTTAACAATAGTAAAAAAAAAAAAAAGACCAAGTTTCTTAAATCCAGTTTGGACTTGGAGATTCTCGGAATCAGATTTATTTCTTTGATACAGATATGCCTTCCTTCTTGAAAAAATAAAGCCAAGTGCCTTTATTTCCTATTCATTCAAAGATGGAATGTTTTAGAGTCTTTCACATAATAGCAGCAAATGAACACTTCTAAATTTAAAGTAAAGGAGAATCCTCCAAACTCTTCTGGATCTTCTTTTACTATTAAGGCACTGTTGTCATACTAGTGACCCTAGTTTGCAACCTGAGTTACCTGCAGGTCATCATTAGCTCTCACTTAACTTCTGATATGACAAATCTATAATTGAATCTTGTCATTTTGATCTTCACAAGATCTCTTATATATGTTCCTTCTCTCCACTAACAAAGTCACCATGCCAATTTAAGCATTTATAACCTCTCACTTCAACTATTACAACAGGCCTCTAATTGGTTTCCTTGCCTCGAGTCTTTTTTCTATCAGATCCATGTTTTACTCAGCTGCCAAAGTGATTTTCTTAAGTGCTGAACTGAGCATGCGAAAATAACTCACTTCCATGCATTCTGTGATTTAGCTACTCTGGCCTACTCTTGCACGTGACCCTCCATGTCCCATTCACATGCCTTTCCATTGGCTGTCCCCCATGCCCTCCTGGAAAGCTGTCTCTCCTCACCTCTACCTCTTAGCTTGCCTGGCTTTCTTTTATCTCCCATTCTTCTGCTCTGAGATTACCATCCATCAAGTCTGTATATGTGTTGAATATATATGATTATTTAACTATTGTTTCACCCATTAGAATATGAACTCCTTGAAGTCAGGAATAGTGCCTTTCTTTGTATTTCTTCAGCGAGAAACAGTTCCTGGCAATGTTGGAATGGTAAATGCCTATTGAATGACATATAACTGATATTTATAAAGAATCAAAGGGAACCACTCAACCACACCTAAAACCCTTGCCCATAGTACCAGAGATTAAACAATTAAACTCAATGTACAAAGGACATAAATAATGGCAATAATGAAAACAAAAACGAACTTGAAACTGGGGAACTAATGAAGACAATGTTTCAGCTCACAGAAATTAGTTTTAGTAGAATGTTTAGTTTGGAGTTGGGACCCAAATTATTGATATCAGGGAATTGGTTCAGCTGAGTTAATTGAAACTACTGTCCTGTACCTCAGGCTATCCTGATGTCAAACCTCCCAACCTGATTTAGAATGGTTGTGATAAATATTTATAGAGGAAATCTCAAAGGAAAAATGAAAGTGCTATAAACAGTAATCTTTACAATTCAGTAGGTGGCACTCTTAGCCAGTTCATTAGATGTCTTTGAATCTGGAGTGAGAGGGTTAGTAAATGCCGCACTATAGGTGTTACCTGAATAAGATAAAAAACTATATCTTTGTGAGTACATATTATAATGAAGTTTAAAAAGACTGGTTACAGTCTGCAACCAAATATGCTTCAACTGGGAACGTAATTAAATCATCTAGCTGTCTTTATATCTGTTTGTTTTACTTCCATCTTAAGTGACCAAACTACCTTAATTTGTGAATCACAAAACTATTTCTACTGTGATCCTGTGTGCCTCGAGGATTAAGTAGAAACTGCCTCCAGCCTTGCTTTCCAGGCTTATTGTACATTACACTTCCATATGCACTCTCCATCCTAGCCAAAATGATGTACTTGCTAACTCCTTACATAAGACTATATCACCCATCTCTTCCTTGGCACAGTAGAAACCTTTTGCTTTTAATGCAGTCTCAACACTGACTTGGAATCCCTAGCGTCCTTCAAGATTCAACAAAGCCTACAAGTTGCTAGCACCTTACCTTTCCCAAAAATTATTTTGTATTATGTTTTTACACTGCTTAGCTTTTTGTCCCTGCCTCCTCCCCTCAAGTGAATGTGGGTTCATCGAGGGCGGAAACCATTTGTTTTTGTTATCCTAGTGCAAATATGGTACCTGGCACTTAGTAAACACTTAATAAATCTTCATTTAATGAAAGAAAGTGTCAATTTTAGAACTTTGCTCTATATAGTGTAATTGATTTACATAAACCCTTTATGAGCTTAATTTTTAATAACTTTTTTACTTAACATCTTTTTTTTTAACTTAATAATGTGTCATTTTAAGGTGTGCAAAGCCCTCCACAAATATACCACCTCTACCCCCTGAGATAGGTGAGATAGATATTTTATTCCCATTTGATAGCTGATAAAACTGAGACAGGTGAAGCAACTTGCTTAAGTCACTTAGCTGCTAAGTTTGAAACCAGACTTGAATCTTGGTCTTTATGCTTTCTTTCTATTATATCATGTTGCATATTGCTTATTCTAGATAGTATAGCAAGAATGGATTTCTCCTACAACTTGTAAAAATTCACCCAGAAACCAGAAGGTTCTTGAAGGTTACATGAGGACATAATAATAATAAAATAACTCATGTAGTACTTAAGGTTTACAAAACTGTTTCCTCACCACAACCTTGGAGGTTATGCAAGTGTTCTTTGCCCATTTTACAAGATTTGTTCATTGGGGAAGGGAAGGAAAAAAGCATTTATAGAATGCCTACTGTTTGCCAGGCACCATGCCAAGTCCTTTTTATAAATATCTTGTTTGGGGGCAGCTAGGTGGCGCAGTGGGTAGAGCACTGACCCTGAAGTAGGAGGACCTGAGTTCAAATCTGTCCTCAGGCCAAACACTTGACACTAGATGTGTGACCCTGGGCAAGTCACTTAACCCCAATTGCCTATAAAAAAAAATGTAAATACCTTGTTTGATCCTCAACAATCCTTTGAGGTAAATGCTAAATGAATTAATTGCCCAGGGTCACATATCTAGTCAAGTGTCTGAGGCCAGATTTGAACTTAGGTCTTACTAACTCAGCCCCTGGGCTGTACAATAGGAAACAAGACACCCAGTGATGGCGATAATTTTACAACTGTCACCCAGGGTAGGGTCTCTAGGTCTAAAATCAAGTTGTTTGGAGAGAGTATAGTTTTGAGTGCATGAGTTTAGTCATACAGTGTATTTTTTCCTGTAGTGTAGGCCTGCACAACCTGTGGTCTGTGGGCCACTTGGGGCCCAACAAAGGATTTTTCAAAGGCCGCCACGAAATCCTCTGGTGGGCTGCATGTTGTACACACCTGCTGTAGTGAGAGAGGAGAGTGAGTCACACTGGTGAAGTAACTTTAATTAAGTTGATGTCATTCACAAAGAGTAAAGGCGATAGGTTTGTTTTTTTTTTAACTTTATTTTTTATCTAGAGGTTTCTTTGTACCCTAGAAGAAGGTAAGAAAGAAGTAGATGAGTAGCCCAGAATGCTTCTTTGGAATCGGTGGCTGGAGTCCTGTTCTTGGAGAAATTAATTCAGGAGTTCCTTTCCCCTTTCCTTATCTAACCTCTTCCAATGCTAAGCTCTTCTACCTTTTTTTTGGTTTTGTTTTGTTTTGTTTTTGCCCCTCCTAGATTTGAGGGGAGACAGGAATTGTGTGAACTCTTCTTTCCTTTATGCTTACTTTTTTTTTAAAATAAGGACAATTTTTTCTTAGCATAGCATTTAATTTAAAGACTTCATTAGTCATTTGTCATGTGACTTTGAAGTTAATTCCTTTCTGAGATGGATTTTTGCCTACATATATTTTAGAAGATGAAACATAAGGCTAAAAATCTTGGATGTATGACCCTTATGGTGTATAATATTAGTGCAAGGAATGTAACTAGGTTTTAAAGAAAATTAGAATTAAAAATAGAGCTAGAAAGAATTGTTAGTTACATAAATACATTATTACTCCTGTTGCTGTATATTTTGAGCTCAAAAGATTCGCATATACAGTATGTCAATATTTCTAAGGAACTTGTCTTGGATCCATTTTTAATAACTAATATTTTACAGGTTAGAGAGTTTCTATTCTTTAGACCTATGCCATCTAGACTGTATAAATTTCTAAAATAAATTGAAAAATTCATCATTCCTCTGTATTCAAGGACTGAGGCGCACATGCTAATACAGGGCTCAGAGGGGAAATATAGTTCTCCTGCATATTTGAGAAAATGTGAAGCCCTTTCAAGAAAATCTAATAAACATAATAATGACAGCCTGCTGACACTAAGGAAAAAGGACCTCATTCGCTCTTTCTTTTATGCAGCGATTTACTGGTCCCTACTGATTTTCAAATTGGATCACTGTAGTAAATTATCCATGCTGGTACCTGTGAAAGTAAGCACTGGGATCCATATTTGTTTTGTGTTCTGCTTAAATCAGCAAGAATGATAAATTTGATGGTGTAAAATTGGAGATATCAAGGGCTTTCTTTAGTGATTGAGCAAAATAATGTCTCCACTTGTAATTTATTGTGACCCTTTCTTAGTGTGTGCTTTGTATGTCTAATATTTATTTCAACACAAATTAAATTGTTTTTCTTTTGTCTATATCATCACAGCTAAGATTTTATTGATGTAAAAAATCAAATTGTACAATAAAATTTCTCTCTGGATTTAGAGCAGGCTTAAAAATGTTATGTTGCAAAAGAACATTTTACTGTGTAGAACTTGACTTTCTTTAAGCTTAATTGACTTATTGTTCAAATAAGTGAGATTAATAAAAACCACATAAACATTTGACCAGGCCATTACAAATATTAGAAGTGTTATTATGACTTTGTAGTCTATTTCATGGTGAAAATGAAAAAAAAGTTAAATCCCAAGTGTTGATTAAATCATGAATCTTTCAACAGGTTGTTCTCCCTCATATTTCTTTGTGTCTGATGCTTTGGCAGGTTATAGAGCATTCACCATGAGTTACTACGGGTAGCATTAAAACATGTGGCATAAATATATACTGTGTTAAAGTCATAAATCAACATTAAATATATAGCATATAGTTTTTAGAGTTTAGAGATATTGCTGGCAATGGTTGGTAGATAGTTTCTAAAGCAGTTTCTATTCTCTTTGAACAATTATTTCTTGTTCTGGGTGAGTGGCTATACAAAGTTAAGTTAAATTGGTCCTTGTTCTCTAAAAGAAATTAGTCTATGAACTCCAATGACCAATCATGACTTAAGAGGGTCAATAATAAAGACATGCCTCCTGTCTTTCTGCAGGGAGGTTGTGGACATTGGTACAAAATGAGGCTTGTGTTGTCAAACATGAACAATGAGTTGATTTTGTTTAACTATTTGTTACCAGTGAGGGTTCTGATGAAATTAGGGGAGATACTGAGAAGTGACAGTAATGTGAAATAACAATAAAATACTTTAAAAAAAATCAGAGCCTAATGACTGAAGTTGAGAAAGTTATTTCAGACAATTAAACAAAAGTTGATCAGATAAGTAAATGGTGTATCTAAGTTGTACAGTTATGAGACTGAGCCAAGATGGATGAGGGAAAGCAGTGACTGTCTTGAGCTCTCTCCCAAAGCCCTCCAAATACCTAAAAAAATGGCTCTAAACAAATTCTAAAGCAGCAGAATCCACAAAAAGACAGAGTGAAACAAATTTCCACCCAAAGATAGCCTGGATGGTTGATCAGAAAGGTATATCACCCTGGGCAGGGGGAGGAGTGCAGTGCAGCGGGGGTGTGCAGGCTGCAGCGACCCTGGAGCAGGCCTCAGAGGACTGAATTGTGGGCAGCTGTGGCGGTTTCCAGACTTCTCAACCCATGAACACCAAAGACAACTTAGAAGGTCAGTGGGAAAAGTCTGTGACTGCGGTGAGAGAGGAGCTAGGTCTCAGCTGCAAGTCTTGAGCATGGCCCGAGCCATGACTGTTTCCTGAGCTTCCCACCCACAGACTGAGGGGGAATCGAGTGGCTGATCAGAGGGGGATTGCAAGGATCTCTTTGCCAGTGCTGAGGCAGGAATCTCTTGCTTTCCCAGTGCTTGGATCTGGGTCACAGTTCTGAGGGGCAGTCTTGGGGCGAGGAGGAGGCTGGTGCGGTGGAGCTTGTTGTGGCTGTGGAGAGAAAACACCTCGCCCCTTATCATAGCACCTTGGAAGAACTGAAAATTTACAGTTCCCTAGAAGTACCTCTGAAAACTGGTATACAAACCCGCGAAGTTTGGGACAATACACTCTTCACATTGGAAGCAGACCTTTACCTTAACAAAGAGTTTAAAACTCAAGTAATTGGCCGGAATCATGAGTAAGCAGCGCAAAAAGAGTCAGACTATATTATCTTACTTTGGTGACAAAGAAGATCAAAACATACAACCAGAAGAAGACAACAAAGCCAAAGCTCCTACATCCAAAGCCTCCAAGAAAAATATGAATCAGTCCCAGGCCTTGGAAGAGCTCAAAAGGGATTTTGAGAAGCAAGTAAGAGAAGTAGAGGAAAAACAGAATGATGCAAGAAAATCATGAAAAACAAGTCAATAGCTTGCTAAAGGAGTCTCAAAAAAATATTGAAGAAAATAACACCTTAAAAAATAGCCTAACCTAAATGGCAAAAGAGGTCCAAAAAGCCAATGAGGAGAAGAATGCCTTAAAAAGCAAAATTGGCCAAATGGAAAAGGAAGTCCAAAAGCTTACTGAAGAAAATACTTCCTTAAAAATTAGAATAGAGCAATTGGAAGCTAGTGACTTTATGAGAAATCAAGACACTGTAAAACAAATACAAAAGAATGAAAAATTAGAAAACAATGTGGAATATCTCATTGGAAAAACAACTGACCTGGAAAATAGATCCAGGAAAGAGAATTTAAAAATTATTGGACTATCTGAAAGCCATGATAAAAAAAAGAGCCTAGGCATCATCTTTCAAGAAATTATCCAGGAAAACTGTCCTGATATTTTAGAACCAGAGGGCAAAATAGAAATGGAAAGAATCCACCAATCTCCTCCTGAAAGAGATCCCCAAAGGAAAACTCCTAAAAATATTATAGCCAAATTCCAGAGTCCCCAGGTCAAGGAGAAAATATTACAAGCAGCCAGAAAGAAACAAGTCAAGTATTGTGGAAACACAGTCAGGATAACACAAGATTTAGCTGCTTCTACATTAAGGGACTGCGGGGCATGGAATGTAATATTCCGGAGAGCAAAGGAGATAGGATTACAACCAAGAATCACTTACCCAGCAAAACTGAGTATAATCCTGCAGGGGAAAAAATGGTCATTCAGTGAAATAGAGGACTTTTAAGCATTCCTGATGAAAAGACCAGAGTTGAATAGAAAATTTGATTTTCAAATACAAGACTCAAGTGGAACATGAAGATGTAAACAGGAAAGAGAAAATTATAAGAAACTTATTTAGGTTGAACTGTTTACGTTCCTGCATGGAAAGATGATATTTGTAACTCATGAGACCTTTGTCAGTATTAAGGTAGTTGGAGTGGAAAAAATTATGTGTATGTATATATAGATATAGATAGAAAGATAGAGGGCACAGGGTGAGTTGAAAATGAAGGGGTCATATCTGGAGAATAATATTAAGGGGTGAGAGAGGAATATACTAGGAGAAGGAGAAAGGGAGAGGTAGAACGGGGTAAATTATCCCACAAAAAAAAACAAAAACAAAAGAAAAGGCTCTTACAGTGAAGGGGAAATGGGGGAAGGTGAGAGGGAATGAGTGAATCTTATTGTCATAGGATTTGACTTAAGGAAGGAATAACATACACACTCAATTGGGTGTGGAAATCTGTCTTACCCTACAGGAAAATAGCGGGGGAAGGGGACAAGAGAGTAGGAGAATGATAGGAGGGCAGATTGGGAAAGGGAGTAATCAGAAGGAAATACTTCTGAGGAGGGACAGGGTCAAAAGAAAGAATAAAATAAATGGGTGGGTGGGATAGGATTAAGGGAAATAGAGTTAGTTTTTCACAGCATGTCTACTATGGAAGTGTTTTGCATAACTGCACATATATAACCTATATTTAGTTGCTTGCCTTATCAATGAGGGTGGGTGAGGAGGGAGGAAGGGAGAAAATTTGGAACCCAAAGTTTTAAAAACACATGTTTAAAAAAATGTTTTCACATGCAACTGGGAAATAAGAAATACAGGAAATGGGGTACAGAAATCCATCCTGCCCTACAGGAAAATAGAAGGGGAAGGGGATAAGAGAAGGGGGGGAGAGATAGAAGGGAAGGCAGACTAGGGGAAGGGGTATTTAGAATGCATGCCATCTTGGGGTGGGGGGAGGGGCAAGATGGGGTGAAAATTTGGAACTCAAAATCTTGTGGAAGTAAATGTTGAAAACAAAAAAGATAAGTAATATATTCTAAAAAAATAAAAAAAAGAAAAAGAAAACAAAGAAAAAGAAAAAGGAAAAAACTAAGAAAAAAGAAAAAAAAGAAAAAATAAATTAAAAAAAATAAATTGTACAGTTAATCCCTTCTACATCATTGGGGAGAGGGGCACGTCACCCCTCCAAAATCCACATAAAAGTTTTTGGTCTTCCCTTTGTACCAGAGAAGGAGTCTGAATGTATTCTTTTTCTTTTGTGAGGTATTGATATAATACAATACTATATACATATTTTTTGCATTTCTGAGTTTCTAAACTTTTTCTGTGCTGTCTGCTGGCCTTCATGTGTCATCTGTGGCTTCTGTAAAACTCTCCAAAAATTCCCATTTAATTTATTATGCCAACCTGCAATATAGTGAAACCATGATGGGGAAAGTTGCAAAGTGGAAAGGATAACTGTATATAAACCAAGGAATCTGTGTTTGGTAGGCTAGTAAGTGAATAAGGTATTATAGAAATTAAATGTGTTGGTATATAGGTCTTGTTAACAATATCATTTCTGCAACTATTGAGTCATTAATTCATTAGAAGTGTAATTTCTAGAAGCATTAAAATGATAAAAGGAGATATAAGCAAGAGCAGAAAACGTGTTGTTTAAACTTCGTCAGTTCCCTTAGTGCCTAGCATAGTGTTCCACATATCTTGGGTTCTGATAAGATGTTTGTTGAGTGAATGGTTAGGGAGAAGGCATTCCAGGTATTATGTAAGGAGACTCAGACTGAGATTGGGTGATCTGATTATTTAGAGAATCACCTAGGAAAAAATGAAATATTTGTAGGCTGCTAAAGTGGTTAACTGTGCAAAGTTAATGGGTCACTAGAATGAAAGCTCCAAATGAACTTGCAATAACTGATCATCTCATAATAACTTGATCATTTCTTCAACACGCATTTACTGGTACAGATACAGGAATGTGCAGATGATGAGTTGAGGAAGTGAGGTAAGGTTGAAGTCTTGCAGATAAGTAGAACAAATTAGCATAAGCAGGAATCAGGAACTCAGTAGCCCACTGTTTGATAAACTCAAAAATACAAACTATTTAGGGAAGGACTCCCTGTTTGATAAGAACTGCTTGGAAAACGAAACCAGTTTGGCAGAAAGTGAATTTATAATAACATGTTATACTACATGCTATGACAAACTTTAAATTGATACACTATTAAAGTCCAATCTTTTAAAAAATTAGGAAAATGGAAGGAGATTTTTTTTTTCATAAGAATGGCTTAGAGGGAAAAATTTTCATTGAAGGATTGAGGTGATTATAAAAGAAAATTGACAATTTCATTTACATAAAGCTAGAAAGTTTTTGCACAATGTATATAAGAAGAAAAACAATTGAAAATCTTTATATCAAATATTTCAGTTAAAAGTCTGATATCTACCAGGGGTGGGGAACCTGTGATCTTGAGGCCATATTGTAGCCTTCTAGCTCCTTGGGTGCGGCCTTTTGACAGAGTCGAAGTTTTATAGATAAAATCCTTTTATTAAGGGGATTTGTTCTATGAAGTTTGGAGTCAGTCAAAGGGCTGTGCTTGAGGACCTAGAGGGCCACATGTGGCCTTGAGGCTACAGGTTCTCCACCTCTAGACTATATAGGAAATTAACAAATATATATATGTGTATGAGACCAAGAGCTCTGTGTGTGTGTGTGTGTGTGTGTGAGAGAGAGAGAGAGAGAGAGAGAGAGAGAGAGAGATCAAAGGATATGAAGTTTTCAATAAAAGAAAATTATGAACTATCAGTGACTATGATTATGACCCAAATCACTAATAATAAGATACATACAAAATGAAATAACTGAAGTTTCACCTTATACCCATCCAAATTGGCAAATAAAAAAATGGTAGAAGTAGTGTTAGAGGGACTGCAGAAAGACAGGCTCACCAAATAATTTGGTCCAACCATTCTGGAAAACCACTTGGAATTATATGAGAAAAGTTTCTTAGCATTCACATTCCCTCTGAAGTCCTACTCCTGGGCATGTATCTCAAGAAGGTCAAAGATAAAAGAAAATAACCTGCATATAAGAAACATTCAGAGCTGAACTTTTTTTGGTAGGGGAAAAGTAGGGGGAAAATGCAAGCCTGGTGACTGAGAACTGGCAAAACAAATTATGGTATATAAATAATAGAATCTCCCTGGACAAATGGGGAAAGACAAGGAAATAAGGAATGAGTGTAGGGTTAAAGAATGAATAATAATGTCAGCAGTGGAGTCTAGTGTTGGCTGTGAAGCTGTTAAGGTGGGAGCAGAATGAATGAAACTATTGGTAATGACAATGCAGAATAGACATAAAAAGTTTTAGTTTTCTTTGTATCTTTCAAAACCTTTTCGAGAAATTGTTTGATTGAATGCTTCTCAACAGTTTGACAATTAAATTTCTATGTTCTTTAGTTGTTGTCTCAAAATTGTCTCCAATTCAAAGAAATATTCTCTTTTTGGTCAATATTTATTCTCTTATGTCTACATTTTCCCTAGTAACTAATATCAGCATAAACCGACTGTAAAATAAGCAGTTTGTAGTTATGACTACAAAAATACATTTGAGAAGATATTATGTAATCAATAAATTGATTGGCCTGGGAAATCCCAGTATTCCCTAAATGAAAATAACTTCATTAAAAATATTTTTCTACCAATATAATTGTTTTATCATGTGATGCAACATAAATATTTGATTGGTGTCTCTCCTGAGTATGTAGACCCAATTAGGTTCATCTAAGATATTGTCATTTAGATTTGTCACATTTTGAGTCAGGTGTGCCCCAATTAAGGACAATCCTATATATAGGAACTTGAAAAATATATTAAAGGATGATTCATATCACTGTGTACCTTTAGTGAATTTTTCTCATGACTTAGAATATGACCCAATTTAATTTATAGAAATTAACTTTTCATACAGCTTTGTGGGAAGACCTGTATTTCTCTTTTCCTTATGTTAAATGGATAAGCGATAATTTTTACTTTGCTTGAGCCCAGAGAAAGGGTTAATCTATTTTCTCCATCCTCTGCCTTCAAATTTATACATATTCCCCCCTAGGAGCAGGTTCAGGGCATCTGATTACATATATTCATTGTGGCTCTTGTTTCTGAAAGCTTGGGTTTTAATAGGAAGCAAATTTTACATTGTTATTATCTTTTAAAGGATCCAGTTACTGAAATGTCCCTTATTGGAGTTTTCTAGAATCTTATTTTTGAGTAAGCACATTCTCACTAAAATCAACCTTGTGGGAAAAGCCAGCAGTGAAATTTCTTCAGATTACCTTCCCCATCCTTTGCTTCTTCATAACTATCTGAATAGTATTGGCCAAAGAATTCAGAAGAGCAAGTTATCATTTAGTACATTTAAATAGGCCATTTTTTAAAAGGCCAATACATATCTGAAGCGTAAATCCTCTACACAATATTCCCCATAAATGGTCACTTTGTCGTATTCTGAAGCCCACTTTGGACAATTCCTATCACTTATGATTTATGACTTTTTAAGGATTTGTCCTGTAGAAATGCTCCATGGCAGCCCCAAATTAGCAGTACCCAAGCATGGACATCATACACTCAACTGGCAACCCCAAATTAGCAGTACCCAAGCATGGACATAATAAACTCAGCCCGGAAGACATAGCCCCATCTCCTTTTAGCCCCATTTCACTTAAAGCCATTACAGAAATATTTACCTCCTCCTTTAGGGTAAAAAACCTATATAACATTATAGGATCTAGAGATGGAAATGACCTTAGACATCATTTAGTTAAACTCTCTAATTTCCAGGTATAGAATTGAGGCCTAGAGAGAAGTGATTCTTCTGAGGTCACAAGGTAACAAAGATTAGAGCTGAAATTTGAAAACTGGTCCTCTGACCCCAAAGCCAGTGCTCTTTCTGCTATTCCACACTACCTCCATTTAAAGAAAAACTAAGAAAGCTATCCAGTTGTGGAATGGAGGGAGCATTGAGTACTCTATAGATTTTCAACTTGATGCTGTATGATCTGCTGGGATGTTGAGATGCTATAACAGTATTCTTGTTCACGTATGGATTAGATTATTGAGTTTCTGATGTCACTTTCAGCTCTGATATCCTGTGAATCCATCTTGATCTCCTTTTCAAATCTATAGTATTCAAGCAAGTTATTAACCATAGCAGAAGTGGAATGATCAACTCTCACATTAAAAAAAAAAACAAACAAACCCGGGGTCCTAGAAGAAACTTTTAAAATTTGTCACCCAAAGCAGTAATGGAGATTGAAGACATAAATAGGTGAAGAAAAACCTAGCAGGCCTGGGACAACATCTGCAGTTATGCCTCAAAGTTTCTACCCAGAACATCTCCTTCTTTTCTTTCCCATAGGTGGGAACTTAAATCAAGCCCCAGAAGATAAATTTTTGGGGGTGATATTGATAGTAAAGCTAATAAAATTACCTTTAAAAGCCCTTAATATGGCTCTTATGTCTACATGCCTCATATTCCACCAGCTAGAAGAATATTTAATAAAAGATAAATTTTATTGTATGAAATGATACTTGCTGGGGCCCAGGGATAAGTGGTCAGGTCCTCTAATTATTCCTTGGGAAGGGGGATTTAGGAATGTTTTACTTTTAATCAGTTGCTTTCTGACTTTCAGAGGCCACAAGGTGGCTCAATGGATAGAGCACTCGGCCAGGAGTCATGAAGACCTTAATTAAAATCTGACTTCAGATACTAAGTAGCTGTATGACCCTGGCCAAGTCACTTAACCTTGTCTACCTCAGTTTCCTCAACTGTGAAATGGAGATAATAATAGCATCTACCTCCTGAGGTTGTAAGGATCAAAAGAGATACTATTTCTAAAGTGCTTAGCACAGTGCCTGGCACGTAATAGGTACATAATAAGAGCTTGGTTTCTTCCCCTTGTTTCAGTTTCTTAGGAGATGAAATATAACCTGCCATTTGCCCTACAGATAATCTTCTCTATCCATGCCTTACTGTTGAATTTAACAACATCCACAACATGTAGTTTATCTTTTGCAATATTTAAGATTGAATACTTATCCCTTTTCTTCCCCTGGAAAACCATTCATTTTAGTTTGTGATTTAAAAAATATTAATCCTATTATCATAATAACTAGCATTTATATAGCAGTTTTAGATTTGGAAAGCATTTTTTCACATCTCATTTGGTCTTTACAACAACCTTTTGAGTAAAGTGCTATTATTATCACAATTTTACAAATTAGGAAACTGAGGCAGACAGGATCACACAGCTATTATATGAGGCAGTATTTAAACTCAGGTTTTCCTACTCCAACACTCTCCACTGTACCACCTAGCTGCTTAAGTACTTAGTACTACAGACAATTCTGTATCACTTTAAAGTAAACTCTTTCAAAAGATGGAACTCTGAAATTCTTCAAAAGGATTGACTTGCTTAGAGTTTCTTTTAATTATATGAGTATGTTGCTGAAAGTGGAATTTTAAGTTAATATAACTTCTGCAAAGTATAGAAAGAAGTAAATTGGAGCTAAATTCTTGTCTTAATTTTTAAATTATAAAACTATTCCTGAAAGGCAGTATGTCCTAGAGCTAGTCTTGGAGCCAGGAAGACCTGACACATTTGATTATGGCATTCTGGGCAGGTTGCTTAATTTCAATGCTATAAGGAACTGTCTATAATTCTAAGTTCTAGAGAAGGTACCTGCTTTCATTGTTGGAGGTAGCTCCTCCCTTGGGCTTCCTATGCCAATGGAGTCACAGATATGGTTCCCTCCCCCCCCCCCCCAAATCACATGGATCTTAATAAAAAAAAAAGAGTTCTGCCTTTTCAAATGCCACCAGCAGCAAAGATCTGTGATTTATCACTGATATCCCCATATAGAACACTGAGGCATATATATAAAAACAATGTGTGAAGAATTATTTCTTATATATCTCTTTAAATATCTTTAGATCTATATCTATCTATTTTTAGATAGATATCTTTACCTTGTATTCAGTTTAACAACTTGCAAAATGTACATATTTGTCCCCAGGGTACTGCCCTCTGGTGGCAAATTGTAAAAAAAAAATTACTAAACCCTTGGCAAACTGGAATTTGATTTGTTAGTTATAATAAAATGTAGAAAATATGTATTTTGATACAAGGAAATTTGTCTTTTTTTACTTTAATCCAGTTAGTGCTTGCTTCTCAGTCAAAAAGAAATAAGAAAAGGTCTTACTAGGAAATTAGAGGTTCTTAACCTTTCAAAGGGGCCCATTAGTAGATTAGAAGGGTGTCCATAAACTTGGATGTGGAAAAAAATACACTTTATTTTCACTAACTTCTAACTAAAATTTAGTATTTCTTTTAATTTTGAATGCAGGAAACAAACCATAGTAATATTTTCAGTACTTGTGACTACTACCAGTAGAAATCACAGATATATTCATATCACATTATAGTCATTGCTGTTATTCCAATATATATCATTTATGCCCATAACTAGTTAGGAGTTACTATAGTTATTAGGCTCACCAATAAATATATAACAAGGTTTTTTTGGAGATAAATATTTTGATAATTTTCAATAGAACTGATTTCCTTTATAATCCTATGTATTTTATGCATTTAAAATCTTTATTCTGAGGAGTCCATCCATAGGCTTCATAGACTGCCAGAGGTCCATAACACAAAAAGTTTAAAAACTCTTGGTTTAGATATAAAAATAATTAGGAGACAATACTTCCTCTCGAAGAGTTTACATGCTATCATTAGCCAAGTGTTTTTTTTGTTGTTTTTTTTTTTGGCTAGGCAATGGGGTTAAGTGACTTGCCCAAGGTCACACAACTAGTAAGTGTTATGTATCTGAGGCCGGATTCGAACTCAGGTCCTCCTGACTCCAGGGCCAGTGCTCTATCCACTGTGCCACCTAGCTGCCCCCTAGCCAAGCATTTTTGTTTTAAACATTTGTTTCTTAAGGTATCCAAGCAAGCTAATGAATCTTTTCAACTCCCATTATCAGTCAGTCAGTCAGTCAGTCATTCAATAAACATTTATAAGCACCTACTATGTGCTGGGCACTGTGTTAATCTCTCTAGATACAAAAAGAAGCAAAAGATCATACCTGCTTTCAAGGAGCTCACAATTTAATGGACACAACAAAGAAACAAATATGGACAAACAAGCTACATACAGAAAAATAGGAAATAAAAGAGGGAAATGGGCAACTACATGGTGCAGCCCAGAGTGCTGGGCTTGGGGTCAGGAACATTCATCTTCCTGAGTTCAAATCTAGCCTCAGATATTTACTGGCTTTGTGATCCTAAGCAAGTCATTTAACCCTGTTTGCCTCAGTTTCCTCATCTATAAAATGAGCTGGAGAAGGAAATGACAAACCACTCCAATATCTTTGTCAAAAAAACTTCAAATAGGGTCATGAAGAGTCAGATGTGACCAAAAAATGACTGAACAACAACAAAAAAGTTACACCAGATTTAGAAAGACAATCTTATATTTGTTTTTATAATCTTGTAGAAGGATAAGGGAAAGAGAGATAATAAAGATATCTATTCATTCAGTCAGGTATTTATTAAGTATCAGCTAAGTCCCAGACGCTGTGCTAGGTGTTCGGGATACAAAATACAGTAAATGAAACAATTCCTCCTTGCAAGGAAAGCTTATGTTCTAATGGGGTAAACAATAAAGATACATGTATGGATACATATATATTCTATATATGTATATGAAAGAATAATTATAAAGAGAATAAATACAAAGTAGCTCAATACAAGGAAGTTTGAGAGGGAGGGCAGTAGTACTTGAGGGGATAAGGAAAGGCTTCACATAGAAGGTGGTTCTTGAGTGGCACTTAGAAGGGAGGGATTGTGTGAGACAGAAGATATAGGAGACTACCAGTGCCAAAGCATAGACACAGAAGAGAGAGAAGGATAATAGGAGGAGAGAGAGAGAGAGAGAGCACGAGCACACACATGTACACACACACATGCACACACATGTACACACATGCACATGCACACACACATGCACATGTGAGTGTACACACGTAGACACACATATGTCTCATTCCCAAATGTCTGGTGAAATATGGCTTTTCTGTTAACTGTGCAAAGTAAATATCCCGTTTTTGTTTTAAAATAGTGCTTTATTATTCACTGATTCAAGTGTACTTTGTAACTGAGGAATTAGCTGTTGGATGGTGTCATCTTTACATAGTCCAGTTTATTTATAGAAAGCTGTCTATTCCATCCCCTGTATTTTCACCTCACCTTTCTTTTCATCCCCATATATATGGTTCACAGAGGGCTCTCTTAAAAAGTACAAGATGTGGGGCAGCTAGGTGGTACAGTAGATAGAGCATAGGTCCTGGAGTCAGGAGGACCTGAGTTCAAATGTGGCATCATATACATAACACTTCTTAGCTGTGTGACCCTGGGCAAGTCACTCAACCCCAATTGCCTCACCAAAAAAAAAAAGTACAAGATGTATTTTTGGAGTATTCAACCACTTAATAATAACAACTAACATTTATATTGTGCTCACTATATGCCAGGGACTGTCTAAGTCCCTTACAATTGTTATCTCATTCAATCCTTACAACAACCCTAGGAGGTAAGTGCTATTATTATCCCCATTTTATAGATGAGAAAACTGATACAAACAGAGGCAAACAAACTTGCCCATTAGCTACACAGCTAGTTAAGCCAAATTTGAACTGAGATCTTTTTGACTTCAGGCCAAACACTCTAACCTCTCTGCATCTCGGTGAATCTACTCGTATAATATCATACCTTCAAGTTAAGGGTCTATTACAAGGTCATTTTTTTCTCAACTCAAATTATCTTACTTTCCTTCTCCAACTCATATCCATGACATCTGCATTAATTTAAAGATATGAATCAATCAACCAATTGACAAACTAAAATTTACCTCCATTTTCTGGCATATCTATAATCCATTAATTGCTGTGGTGTTTAGGTGTGTGGCTACAAATTGCTGAATAAATCTATGTACAACTAATAGGAAAATAACTCAGGTTTCAGAGGTACTAAACGTATAACCAAGAAGAAGTTTAGTTGCTGGTTGAGTTTGTCAATATGACATATTCCAGGTTTGAAGAGGCTTTCCAAAACTCACCCAGATATCCTTCTAGTCATCATCTGACCACTATATATTTGTGTTTTCATGCAAGGGCAATTGGGACATATCTCCTACCTTCCACGTGTATTTTTATATTTATGTTTGAAAGTAATGCTCCCTAGAAGTTGATCATGGTTGACCAGATGACCCCCAGTCTGTGAGCTGATTGGCTCTTGCTATGGCTCAGAGATTCCCAGAGGAGGGGACCAAAACCAGGAGCCACCCCCACCTCCAAAGTAGTGACCTGCACTGTTGCCAGCACTATTCAGCATCACTAACTACAGCCAGAGGGCGCCGTGGTGCCCAGCCAGCTTAAGGCTTTAGAGAAATAAAAAATAGGTTCTCAGGGAAAAATTAAGGGCCTCTAATTCAAATCAGGCTTTAAAAATACATTTGTCTATATTTAGCAAGAGATAGCATTTTGTAGTAGAGAAAACACTAGATATAGACTCAAAATTTATGTGATTTCAATACTGCTTCTGGTATTTACAAACTGTATGACCCTGAATAAGTCACTTAACCATACTGATTTTCATTTTCCTCATCTGTAAAATGGGGATAATATTACCTGGAATGCCTACTTAACTGGGTAGCTTTGAAGGTCAAACAAGATAATGTATGTTAAGGTCTATGTGAATGTCAGCTCTTATAACTAATATTATTATTTGAAATCTAAAACTCCAATGCTTAGAGGAATTAAAATAAGGGAATGGACAGATCTCTTCTATATTAAAAATGATGAGGGAGAGAGCAACAATAGTCAACCAGTATCTGCCTGCTAGTATTAGTTCTGCCACTAACTTAGAGCTTTTACATCTTTTGGCTTTCCAATTCTCTTGTATCAAATGGGAAATAATGGTATTTACTCTACCTACCTCACAGGATTGTTATGTCTAATAAGATAATATATGTGAAAATCCTTTGAAAAGCATCACCCATTCTAGAAATGTAAAGTATTATTATGTATGGTAACTAACAGGTCTCTCATCCATCAGCTTGCTATTATTTGTTCCTTATAATAGATTCTCCTGATGGCTGCTTCCAAATTGAATTGAAGACTGTATCTTGAATAGAAACTAAAGCTGTTACCAAGAGAAGTCAGCGCAGATTAGTAACTCCAGCAGATTTGGAGGAAACACACAGTTAGGAAGAGCTTTGAGGTAGCAAAGAAAGCCTCAGTCATGAATACTAACAATCACAACCACTTACATGTATTTATGAAGGACTTTAACAACCTTGTGAGGTAATTAGGCAATGCAAGTATTATTGTAAGTCGTTTTTCATTGTGTTCAATTCTCTGTGACCCCACATAGAGTTCTCTTGACGAAGGGAAGGGAAGGGAAGGGAAGGGAAAGAACACCAGATGCACTTTGTTGCCAAACCTGTACCTGGGGGTGGTGGATGAATTACTGAAGAACTAATAAGTCAGGGAATCAGGAAAAATCTCAAAGGAAAGAAGCCTTGAAAGGAGTTGGGATTTTCAAGAGAGAGAGATGAGGAGGGAGAGCATTCCAGGCATGGGAGATGACTTTGGCATCTAAGGTATGACCTTGGGCAGGGAGATGGCAAATATGTTGTCTTGCATGAAACATAGCAAGAGCACATTTTGACTGTAGCATGTGGGGGATTAATAGGTAACCAGACTGGAAAGATAGGTTGGAGCCAGATTGCAAAGGGTTTTTTGTTTGTTTGTTTGTTTGTTTTTTTTGGTATCGCTATTTGGTACAGTTTTCAGGGAGGGCATAACACTGAACTTTCTTGCCTCTGAAAGTGTCCCAAATCAGAATTCTCTCTAAGCTAGTCTACTCAGCATGGGTGGGGCAGGAGGACCACTTGTCATGATTCCTGATCCTATGCTGAGATTAGAGAGGTTAGGCTTGAAGTCCCTTCCAGCTAGGGGTTTGTATGATTTCTTTGTACTCCCACTCTTCCTTGTAGTATGCAGACGTCCACCCCAAGGAATTCTCTTGCATCCATCTATTGGGAATATATAGAAATCACTGACTGGTAGAGGATTCAGTGCTTCTCTTCTCAGACTCTCAGTGGAGCTATCTACCAGGTTTTATTCTATGTGCAACACCAGGGAGAACTGGTATTCTCTGGCATTCAGGAGCAATCGAGAATAATAAAAATAGCAATAACCACCATTAAAATGACTGCGTTTTGGACCATCCACCAATTTGAAGTAATCATAAAACATCAGTAATAGGGTTGTAATTGTTTAGTTAAAATTCACGAATAGCATTATGTAGTTATCCATTACAGCTTATCAGTACATCAGTCATGCAAAAACTGCTCATCCACATGCCACATGCCAGGAGGATCAAAGAACTATGTTCTCCCTTTTATCTACTTCAACATCTCAAAGCTTAGATGTATTACAGAGACCCTAGTCATTGCTATGAACTTCAGAGTACTGAATTGTAACTTCTTTTCTGAACACCGAAAGGGTGTCCAACAGTAATTAATATGTAAGATTTCTTACTTTAGATTTCTTTGTAAAATTATTTCCTCAACTCGTTGGCAGAGAAGAATACTTCGCTCCTCTCAGCAGGATGGTTGAGAGTCATAGCAGAGGAGTGAGGCATACGTTGCCAAATGTGGCAAAAGTATTAGTTTTGTTTCTTTCTAATAATGGAGGATTCTAATGAGAAGGGGCTGTTATTGGAAAATGAAAGTGATTTTTTTTTTAAAGCATCAAAATGATTTAAATGCTCTTCAGTAAAATATTTACCAAAAAAAAAAGATATTTTTTTTGCCTCAGTGCCCAAGTACCTATAAAACAATGACCTTCTCTAGGGGCAGCTAGGTGGCTCCGTGGATGGAGCTCCAGCCTTGGAGTCAGGAGGACCTGAGTTCAAATGCAGCCTCAGACACTTGACACTTAACTAGCTAGGTGACCCTGGGCAAGTCACTTAACCCCAATTGCCTTACCAAAAAAAAAAAAAGTTAAAAAAAAAAACAATGACCCTCTCAGAAACAGTAGTCACTTCTTATGGAATGTACCATCTTGGCATGAACAGTATTCACATGAAAGAGCTGAGTGACTCTTAAGAGGACCAAGACTTGGTACCTTATTTACTTAGAAGACAGTAGGGGGTAGATAACATTGGGGTATAACCAAAACGTGTTGCCTTAAGAGGGCTCCTTATCTATTACTCCCGCCCCCAACCCTGAGGCTCTGGACTCAGCATCAAGTTCAGTGGATAACCAGCTGTCCAGGACAAACTTTGTCTTGGGTGACTGATTGTGAGGTTAGGCCAAGAAGAAATCTGTTAGCCATCACCATCCATTCATTCTTTTTTGTGTAAGAGAGACTGTGCCAAGTTATCCGATGTTCAAGTTTAGAATTCACTTCCTGTCATTACTAAACAATTCAGTGTCTGGAATAACAATATGTAGCAGAAGCTTCTCTGCAAGTTAATGAATAATTTTTCTTTGTACTCTGTCCTCTGATTTCAATGCATTTGTCACAGCCGTATGCCTTTAGTAATTACTCTTTAGGCACCTTCTAAAATGCTTCTGGGTTTTTTTTAAAGCATTTTTTTTTTTTACTGCTTGTTTTTACTTTCTATTGTTTGGTTTGTCCTTTCTTATTCATCAGCTATGTTCTCCCTCCCACTGTAACCCTGCAGGAATCTCTAATGTAATAAAAAGGATTATGACTCTTGTTTACTTTGTTCAGCACCCAGGAGAGGGTCTTGCACATAGTAAGTGCATAATAAATGTTTGTGAAATTGAAGTCTGTTACTACACCTAATGAAAGGCAAATGAATCGGGTCTCTCTATATCACACATATATACATACATACATATAACATGCATGCATACATACATACGCAATTCAATATATGAGGTCTAAACTACCAGATTTTTTAGTATCAGTTTCTTGATGTAAATAGAGTCACAATCCTGTTGTTATTTTGTTATTTTATAACAAATTTTTATTTGTTATTTTATAAGAATGTTTATGTTTATAACATATATTTTATTTTTATAATAATGTTTATATTTATAACATTAATTAATAAACAAATTATAACATTAATTAATAAGCAAATGTTTATTTATTGTTTATTTGTTATTTTATAAGAATTGCTTAATTTTGAGCTTTCAAGAGGATATTTTTAATCAACTGCCCAACATATTTTTGTTATCTTCAGAGGTATGCCGGTAAATGTTTAAGAACTGGCTTGCTGAAAAAAATGTATTCCTGGCACAGTTTTCAGTTAAGTTTTAATTATTGACATTTTCTCCATCACTTTCTTAAGTTTAGACTATTAATAAAACAATAAAAAGCCATGATTTGTAGGATTTCACTGATTTCCAGTGCAAATGTTCACACTGATAATTTAATAATTAGTTTAGCTCTATGAGCTGGCTCCAACACACCTCTGGCTTGTTCTGAAGTGAGCTTATTTCTAACCAGTAACCAGAGTAGCCTTATGTCTGTCAATTAAGGGGCAGGTGTAAACCCAGGGGAAATGGGCAGCTATCTCTCTGGTGTAATTTGAGGAGGACTACTTTCCCAATAGTATAGTATCTTCTCTGCCACAATGTCTGAAAGTCTATGTTTAAGGTTCCTGCTTAAGGGCCATGTTAATGGCACATTTTAGCTGGGTTGACATAGGCTGTGTAAGAAGGTTCAGCAGCCCAGAGATGCAGTTTCTCTCTAGACTGTGACTTTGGGAAAGTCATTTGATCGATCTGAGCTTCACGTGTAGAGTGAGGGAGATGAATGATTTGATCTCTAAAATCTCTGTGCTCATGGGCCTTCGTTGCCAATCTAATTACAAATGGACAAATGAAGACAAGATATAACCTCTGAATACAGAAAAGGGAAGTCTAACCATATGTTTTGAAATATACATGGTGGCCCAAATGATCTTCATGTTCTTCTAGCTCTATGTCAATTGACCAGCAAGTATTTATCAAGCACCTAATAAGTATGAGGAGGCAGCATGATATAGTACATAGAAGGCTGGACTTGGAGTCAAAGACTCCAAGTTAAGACAAACTTAAGTCCTGATCCTGTCACGTATTGGCATGTGACACTTCAACTCTCAATGTTCTAGGCAATATTCTAAAACTGCTCTTGTAATGAAAGTGATTACCTGTATTACAGAGGAAGTTACCTATACCAATTAAATCACAGGTCCAAACTCTATCCCTATCCTCTTATCCCTGGTATTGCCAGGCATTGTGCTAGGTGCCATGAATACAATGATAAAAATCATAGCCTTTGCCTTCAAGAAGATTCTACTCTATTGGCAGTGAGGGAGGATGGCGGAGAGAATGTACATTGGTAAGTAAATGTGAATTACATACAAAGAATTTGGGATATACTATGAACGTATCAATCTGATAGTGTAGATTATCTATAAATCTCCACTTCTGAGACATTTGGGCCATCCTGCCTAACAGGGCAGGCTACCTACTTGGCCAACCCTACCTCATAAATAGCTTCCATTGGACAATGTAGAGGGGTTTCTGCAGGAATTCAAGAAAACTTTTGACATTTCTCTTATGGCATCAGGTCTTCTGGCCCCAGTAAGGGAAAAAAAAAATCATTCCAGGTAGTAAGTCATGACCTGACATGGAATATCCTTGCTCAGATTTTTTTTTAAAAGAATCAGTTTTTGATCAGGTTTTTAAGAGCTTGTCTGCACATATCTGGATGAATTAGCCTTATTATCCTCTTATAATCTCTCTACCAGCAGACTATCCTAGAAACTAGTAGAGGGGAGGAGGCCTTCCCTATCGCTTATGCAGTGAGTCCAGGGATCTACTAGCTGGTACTGTCTTCTTGACTTCACTATTTCCTCTGTGTACCATATTTGCTATATTGGGCTCACCTGGTTCCTGAATCTCATCTTCCAAGACACAGAATTGCAAAATCTCAAAGTTGGAAAGGTTTTGGTTGGGTGTGAGACATGAAAATCATAAAAGACACAAACTTTGGAGAATCAGGTTGAGGCAGAGAAGTGGTCACTAAAGTGGCCCATCCATCATTCTGGCTTCTCTATGTCCTATAAGTTTCCTTGAATCAAAATTCTTTGATTAGTTCCTCAGTTTTTGTAGAATCTTAGTTATCCACAGACATCCAGGTAAACAACCAGGCCTGGCTTTTCATTTGCCCTTGCCCTTCTGCCAACTTGGACCCCACTTTCTCTGCTCCAGGGGAAAATTGCTCTTTTTCTGGGGTCTTCACTATCTAACCATTGGCATGGGAAAGATAGGACATTAGGTCTCTTCAAGGCTTTTTAAGGATGAAGCATGCTAATTTATTTCAATGCAGGTTTCAAGCTGGTAATTAGTACTAATGACCAACCTGGTCCTATTCCCACTTTTCCCTTTTGTCCCTACTTGAACAGATATTCAAAGCAGAAAAGTGAGAGGTATGTCACAAAATACTTCCTCTCCCCTAAAAGTAATGCAAATTGAATATGGGAATATGGGAATAAAGGTGTTAACATTAAAATATTTGATGGAAGCCAATGGGAGTTGGTTTTGGCATGTAAATTTTTACAATAAATCATAGAACAGGGATATTTTAGAGGGGATATGATGTATGGGTGTCTGGGAGGTTGAAGACCTTCAGGTAGGCCAGGTAGGCTGGAATTTTGAAGGACTAAAAGAATACTTATTGAGAAAAGGAAGAAGAAATGGTGAAATAGAGAAAAGAAAAAATAATCAGAGTCATTTTGAGGTATAACACCTTCAGGTGAGATTCTATGATCCCCCTCTGTGCCCTTTAATAATTTGTGCCCAAATAAAATCCATTACAGGAGTAGAAGATATTTAGATTCTTGGGCTACTCCTGGAAGGGGCCAGAGGATGAGAGGTCCTTGACATATCACCAGGTCTTCTTGTCAGGAAAGAGCTTCTGACACATGGTTGCACACATATATTCAGTGGATTAGACTAGTCTTTTCTCTATAGAAGGCATGGTAGACTTGACTAGAAACCATACTAATTAGTCAACAAACATTTCTTCTGCAAGAAGACTTCTTTGGTTTCCCATTAGTCATATATAAAATAATCTAAGTGGAGCTTACTTTTCCAAAACAGGGATATTAAAAGAGTAGCTTGTCCTTGGAGAGGAGAAAGTAGGTCCTATTAGCTAGAATAAAATGGGCGCACAAGTTCATTTACCACTGGGAGGCAAGAAGTAGAATCCTTAGACGTCACCAGCTTATTTAAGCTTTCACGGAGATCTAAGTGATTCCTGGCCAGTCAGGACAAAGGAACTGACTTCCTGAAAATCAGATGCTAATAAATAATACATTTTAAAAAATGGGTGGAGAAGAAGAGTATGTAGGCCTAAATGATTTCACCAGTATAGGGCACTCTTATCCGTGCAGATCAGCAAACATTTTACAGTTTATATTCTCAAGCTCTCTGTTGGCACTGAGAGGTTAAGAGATTTGCTGGAGACACACAACTAGTATGTATCCTAAGTTGCACTTGAACCCAGGTCTTCCTGATTTTAAGACCTGTTCCTAATCCACTAAACTGCCACAATGCCTCTTGCTGCCAAACCTATGCTTGTTTAAAATTAAATCAGCAAGGCTACATTATGTATTGACAGCGCCACAGATGGATTTTCTGATAAGTCAGTTTCTAGGTAATCTGCTATATTTTTTTTTAATATAGTCAGGAAGAAACTAAAGATAGCTTAGTTTAGCTACAGAAGCAAATGCCTAGGAGAGTACTTAAACACTGGAAGCCTCTAATGAAGGTATAGTGTGTGGTAATATCCGACATCTCCCCTCTCTCTACTTCTATTTCCATCTCACTTAACTTAATCATTCCCTATGTGCATGCATCTATTTGTAATGCTTCAATTATCATGGAACAGGGACATGTTAATGTGTCACTTCGGTATAAAACAATATAAAAAAATGACAAAATTTTCTCCTTTCTCTTATGTGTTTCTTCCAAGGTTTTTTAGAAAAACAGTGCAAAGTAACTGGGGTCATAGTTTCACTCAGAGTTCTTAATGTTCAAATTCACTGATGTAACAAGACAGAGTCCAATGGTCTTGAACCTTGACTGAAACAATTTTCTTTCAGCTCTTAACAGATTACCTCTGGGAACAGTCAGCTGCTAAATGTCTCCCAAATGGAGTCCATGTGAGGTTTTCAATTGTACCTCTATTCTATTCTGTCCACTTAAGAGCATACACAGGAAGTAACAGAACCATGAACCTCAACTGAACTGGAAGTGACCAGATTGTTGGGAGGGTGGAGATTTATTGGCTGATTCCTAACATTATCAGGTGCTAGTCCATTTAATCCCAGCTGTAGCTGCTGGGTGGTCTTCTGTGTCCAAATTTAGTGCAGAAAAGTCCCAAAATAACACAGTAAGAAGGTAGTTGCATAAAATATTTCTTCTCCCTATGTCTGATTTTAACACTTTTTAAAAAATGGAAACCATTGCTTCCTAATTTTTCTGTTGTGTTAAATATGGGCTTTTTAAAAACAAAACACATCTGTGTTTTGCTACTTTAAAGCACTAGCCTGAATCTTTTTCTCAAAATGGCAATTCTCAAAAATTTCAAGGTCAAATGGAAAATCCTTGAGGATATCCTGTGTAGTAGCCTAGAAGTGGAAGATAAATGAATGAAAAAGCATTTATTAAGTGCTTACTATGTACCAGGCACTGTTACACACCTGGAATACAAACAAAGAAAATGAAGTAGTACCTGCGTTCAAGGAGCTTACATTCTTCTGGTAGTATGTTTTGATCTTGTCACCAAAGTAAGATTTTATGGTCTGACTCTTTTTGCACTGCTTGCTCATAATCCCAGCCAATTACTTGAGTTATAAACTCTTTGTTAAGGTAGGGGTCTGCTTCCAGTGTGGAGAATGTACTATCCCAAGCTTCAGGGGTTTTGTGCAGCTGTTTTCAGAGATACTTCTAGAGACCTGTAAATTTTCAGTTCTTCCAAGGTGCTATGATCAAGGGTGAGGTGTTTACTCCTTTCCTGGTCTGTGCTCTGGTTTATGAGTGACCACAAGCACTCTTTTCTGTCTTGGAACTGTGAGGAGGATTCTCTCTCCACTGCCACTACAAGCTCCACCATGTCCTCCTCGCCTCTGGACTGCCACCCAGAACTGTGACCCAGATCCAAGCACGAGGAAAGCAAGAATCCTGCACCACCAAAGAGAACACTACAATCGCCCTCTGATCAGCCACTCGATTCCCCCTCAGTCTATGGGCCACAAGCTTCAGAAGCAGCCACCACCCCAGGGCAGCACTCAGGGCCTGGGGCTGGGACCTCACTTATCTCTCACTGCAGACACAGACTTTTCCTACTGACTTTCTAAGTTGTCTTTGGCATTCATGGATTGAGAAGTCTGGAAACTGTCTCAGCTACCCCGTGATTCAATCCTCTGAGGCCTTCTCACCCACGCCTGGCTTCACTCCTCTCCCCACCTGGCACGATATACCTTTTGGATCAACCATCCAGGTTGTCTTGAGCTGGAAATGTGTTTCACTCTGTCTTTTTGTGGGTTCTGCTGCTTTAGAATTTGTTTAGAGCCATTTTTTTTACAGGTATTTGGAGGGGTTTGGGGGAGAGCTCAAGCAAGTCACTGCTTTTACTTCGCCATCTTGGCTCCACCCCAAGGAGCTTACATTCTAATGGGAGAAGACAACATAGTGATAATGGGGGAGTTTAAATGTGGTGGCATGATTTGGAAATGGTCAGGAAATGTTATGATGGCCTAGTTCTCTGGCAAGATAAGACAAAAGCACCCTCACAGAGCATAGGGTCTGAAGGATGACCAGAGAGCAGCAGCTGGCATAGTTTGGACATGGCTCAGAAGTGATAAAATGTTGTGCACAAGGAAGCCAGTTTTGCTGGATTGTAGAGCATGCAAAGGAAGAGTAATGTATAAGTAGCTTGGAAAGACAGGTTGGATCCAGATTGTGAAGGGCTTTAAATGCTAGAAAAAGAAGTTTATATTTTATTCTATGGGCAATAGAGAGTAACTGAAGCTTCATAAGCAGTGAAGTAACATGGTCAGAACTGTGCTGTAGGAATATCAACTTGGCAGCCCTGTAGTGGATAGATGGACAGGTGAGAGATTGAAAGCAGGGAGACCAGTCAGGAGGCTATTGTAGGGGGTTCAAGTCAGGAGGTGAAACTACTGATGGATGGGGTACTGTGCTAAGCTTGGGGGACACAAAGAAAGGAAAAGACATTTTCACTCTATCACCCCGCCGCCGCTAGTCAATGGGCAAAGAATGATGAGAAGACCTAGACTGGAAAAAGTGGAGATAACAGAAGGAAAATGCTAGAATTAAGGGGATGGGAAAAGGCTTTCTGTAGAAGGTAGTATTTTACTTAGGACTTGAAAAGGAAGTCAGAGAAGCCAGGAGGTGGCATTCTGGAGGAAAGGCATTCCAGGCATGGAAGACAGCCAAGGACTATGCTGAGTCAGGAAATGCAGTGCTGTATTCTACATCCCAGTTTCCCCAGAAGTAAAATGAAAGGGATTGGAAAACAGGATCCCCTCTTCCATCTTTTGATTGACCTAATATCTAGACCAGGGGTGGAGAACCTGTGGCCTCGAGGCCACATGTGGCCCTCTAGGTCCTCCTCAAGGGCTCTCCTTTGACTGAATCCAAATTTCACAGAACAATAAATCGACAGAATAAATAAAAGGATTTGTTCTGTAAAACTTGGACTCAGTCAAAGGCCACACCGAGGACCTAGATGGCCACATCGAGGACCTAGATGGCCACATGTGGCCTCAAGGCTGCAGGTTCCCCATCCCTGATCTAGACTGTGAAGGAGAAGACTTTACTTGTTTCCTTAATATTTTGATAATTACATTTCAATATACTTGGTTTCCTTGAATCTTAAGTGTTTTGTGATCTGGCATTTAAAGCCCTTCAAGATCTAGCCCCCTGTTCTCTTTCCAATCTCTTTACACCTTACTCCCAACATGTAACGGTCCAGTGACACTGGCTGTTTCAAGAATAAGATGCTTCATCTCTCAGCCCTGGGCATTTTCTCTGGCTATCACCCGGACTTGTGTTGCAGTTTCATGGTGTGTTGAGGTGGCGATCTCAAAGAATTCAGTCAGACCACCTCTAATCCAAGTACAGGCATTTATTGAGGATTGACGCCCATTAGAAGTAGGCTAGATTTGAAGAGGAACCAGCAACTTAATGAAACAACACAGGCAAATTTATAGTGTAATGATGCTGATTATACCACAGAAATTATGAATATTAAAAAGGCAGGATGAGTTTGTTAAGGGATTAGGTAAAGGGGGGGGTCCCTTCTATGGTTCAGTAGTCAAACATCTTGATTGTGCTGCTTTCTTATTGGCTATTTATTGTGGTCCTAAATGGATGATGTGATTGTGGTTGAGTACAAGGACAGACCTGTTCAAAGATGTGACTTGAGATCAGGAGGCAGTGGCTGTATTGAGTCTGGGGGCCTAAGGTGTGGTTAACATCAGGACTTTTCTGTTGTTCGGTGGGGCCCATAAGAATGTTAGACTACTGGGGCTGGGGGCCCCAATTATTATTATTACATATTATTTTATTATTTATTTATAATAAATTGTTATATATAATTAATACATAAATCATATATCTATATAATTATAATTAATTACAAACAGAATTTTAAATTATAAATATGATTTTAAATTAGTAACTTATTATTAAAATATTAATATAATAATATAACTATTATTAGGATTGCATCACTTAGAATGCTTTTTCTCCTCCACTGTAACTACTGACTTCCTGGCTTCCTTGATCTTTACTTATTTAAAAAAAAATTTTTTTTTCCTGGCTTCCTTTAAACCCCAACTAAAATCCCACCTTCTACAGGCAGCCTTGCCAAACCCTCCTAATTCTAGTACCTTCTCCCTATTCATTATGGAATTTTAAGCATATTAAAAACATTTGGAGAAGGGATGTGGAAGCTTCTGACACAAAAAGGGTCTGTAACCCCGGTTCTCCAGCTGCCCCATGGGGACAGGCAAGTCCAAAGTAGAAGGCACTCAACCCTCGCCCTGCCAATTTAGAAACCAGAGACCACGGAGGCGGGGAGCACGTGCCTGACGCAACAGCACGGCATTCGTCATTTCCGGCGCCGGCTCCCGGCCCTCAAGTATGCTTCCGGGTTGAGAAGGTCGCCTGCGGCGACTACGGCGTCGCTCTTCGCAGGTGCTCGTTCTATGGAGCCAGTAGGTGCCGGCAGCGGTAGCAGCAGTTGTAGCGGTAGCCGCGGAGGCCGCGGCGGCAGCGGCGCGAAGGCAGGAGGCGGAGCCCGCGTTGGGGCCTTTGCTCCGACAGGATGCTACCTGGTTTGGCCGCAGTCCTTGCTCACAGACGCGGCTGGTCCTCCCTGTCCCGGCTCCCACTAAGGTGCCGGGCGGCGCCCAGCAGCCCTTGCGGCCCCGCCCAGGGTGAGTGGCCCGGCCCCGGCGCGGCCCCGCTTGGAGAGGCCGGAGAGATGGGCGCGGGCGCCGCTTCCCCCCATAATTATCCCTTCCTACCCCCTAGGCCGCTGGGCCTCGGCCGCGTCCTCTTTCCATTCCCTCAGCCGAGACCTGCCTCGCCCGTGTCTCCATCGGAGGCGGCCGGCCTGGCCTCGGGGGCGGGCTCCGCGTGCGGGTCGTGCTGTCCACGCCATAATAAAGACCCGCGTCACAAACCACTTCCTGTGCCCCGCGATGCTTGGCCCGGGACCCCCCAGGGCGTTCGTCCTCCGCAGCCGGGTCATGGCCGGCACATTTTGGCCTGCCTTTAAAAGTGTGCCTTTGTGCTTAATTAAAAAAAGTGACCCCCTCCCCCCCATCCCATTCTCATCCCCGAACCATTGGAAAATGAATTTAAATTAGAATTGACTCATTAATCTGTAACTCGCAATTATACAGTCCTTAAAAACAAACAAACAAAAAAATGACAAAAGACTTTTCTGGAGCTCAACCCAGCAGTGTCAGATCTGGTAACTTAAGTTATGTCGAGGTAGTAGACTTTATTTTACTACTCCTTTACATACTGTCTTTAAATTCAGATTTATCTGAAGATTCATATAGCAGTATGAAGTTTGGAAGTAGGACTCAAACTCCCCTCTAAATTTAAAAAATGGAAATCAGGTATTAATATTGCCATCTTGGTTCCTTTGATGTTTTATTATCCCTTTAGATTGATATTGGCCCTTTTGTCAGCGTACATAAATTTTTATGTTCTTGTGTAGGCCTACATTCTACCAAAAATATTTCTCAAATGGTAATTAGAATAGAATAAAATTTTCCACAATTTTATAGGATTACTTTGATACTTGTTAACAAGATTCCAAATTATTATGATAGAATTTCATGTACTTCCAACTTTTAATGATTTGTGCTAATACTGGGGATGGAATGGATGTGGGGGGAAGTGCTCTAGTCAGTCATTGGTATTTTTAAAATGGTTTAGCTTGCATTTGAATATTATCAAGTCTGATTTTGTGGGAAAACACTTCAGTTGAAATAATAAAGCACTGTGAAGATCTGCCTCAGGAAGCAGTGAGACATAACTGTTTCAATATAATTATTTTCTTTTGCAATCTTTATTTTATGCATTTAAAGATATTATTCTGAGAAGAGACCTTAGCCATTACTACCCTGCCAGAGGGGTCCATGACATAAAAAAGGTTAAGAATCTCTGGCTTGAGGATATTGGCTGGGCTTGGGCATATTGGCTGAGCTTCAGGTTCTGTAGAGGAGTTTAAAAGTAAAGAAGAAAGTGGTAATATTGGACTTTATCACTTAATTATTTTTGGTTATGTTAAAACATGAAAGTGATAAACAATTGAGTTAGCTGTAGTTTAATTGATGTTAATAATTTATATTAACAATCAATTATATAGTGATTGGGAGTTTTGTACTGTGTAGATCAAACTACTGGATAATTAATTTCTTGAGAAAGTAAAACAAAGATACCTTCTGAATATCTGTAGACCTGGAAGCACTTGGGAAAACAAAAAAGCATACCAAGCCCTAAAATTACACTGGTACTGTAGGTTACTCCTGGTGGAAGGAAAAGAGTGTCCTGATTACCTGATAATGTCTAAACAGCCAGTATTTTATGTTGGAAGCTGAGAAGCAAGGTAGAAAGGGTAAGAGACAGAGAAGACAACAAAGGAGAAAAGGGAAGAGATGCAGTGTAGGTAGCAGTAAATGGGGTTTAGCAGCAGATACTCTTAACAGTGGAGGACAGTGGTAAAATTGAACAGCCTGGAATCTGAATCTGGGGGCTGGAAAGAGCTAAAATAACCATCTCTACTCCCTGAAGCCTGCAGAGAGCATCACTAAAGGCCGAGGAGTCATAGGATAACTTTGCCATTGTCTATGAATGAGGCAGGCAAAGAGAGTGGTTTAGTAACCAAAAAGCAGTTTGTTTTTTTTTGCTGGGCAGTTGTAGAGTTCACAAGGAATCTGAGTGTTACTTGCCTGCCATTATTTCTTATGATGGAATCTATATAGATCATTGTATTATTCAAAATATGAATTGTTATAGGAGAGAACAAGTGAAAAAGTTCATGCATCTTTGTGTAGTATATAACACTTTTAATCTTGACATTAAAGATGCCATTTTAAATTTTGCTTGTGCCTGAAATTCTTTTCAAAGCCGTATTAGGGACAGCTTGGAAAAAAATTGTGGCCTGGTCATTTCTATCATTTTCCAAAGAAGAATTTAGAGTTATTTAGGACCTCTTCAAAATACCCTAGCACAGATATTTGGAATGATGAGTGGATATTTTTCCTTTCATAGCTCATGAATCAGCAATGTGAGCTTGTGAATGTGAACAAGAGAGTAGGTACAGGCTGAACTGTCTGCTTTCTCTTCCTCTAGAATGTAAGTTTGAGCTCAGGGGCTGTCATCTTTTCCCCCCTATATTTCCAAAAGCCAGGTACTTAGTAGGTGCTTAGTATGCTTTTTGAATTAAGTTGACAGGGAAGTGCCCATAATCATTGGGTTGATATAGCTACTATAGATAATTTTTTTTGAAAAGTACTAAGCTGTCAGAAGAAAGTTATAGTAATAGTGAAGAAGTTTATCTCCTGAGATCAAGAAAATTACCTCTAAAGTTGAAGCTTCAGTCAGTAATTTGGCGGAATGTTATGTTATACAGCTAAGGAAATGATACTCTATTTCATCTTTGTGAGCAGGGGCAAGATGACTAATAGGCAAACTGATATCAAGGGGCTCTTTAAAAAATTTTTTTTGGGTTAATTAACAAGCATTTGTTTTTCTCTCTCCAATTGAAAAAAAGAAAAAGAAAACCCTTATAACAAATTGCCCATGTCCAAGAATGTTTGTCTCATTCAGCATGTTTTTATTTAGTCTGTTACCTCTTTGTCAGAAGGTAGGTTCTGTCAGGAGAAGCATTCCTCATTATTGTCTAGGGACTCTTTCAATAAAGCAAGTTAGAAAGCCATTGCTGCGGTTAGTAACCATTCAGTCCAATGTCCTATACCTTACACATCTATAGCTATATTCCAGAGTATGTCATAAACTGATGTTTATGATGATTGAATCATTAAAGAAAATTAAATTCATTATATTCTGTTTATGAAGGTAGATAAGTACATTTTAGAAAGATTTCCACAAAATTGTTTTTAAAGCACTGGCATTTAGTGTCAAATCTCACTTATTTGGAAAACTCTTAACCTTAATGACTTTTCCCAGAGTTATAGAGTAGGTGACATTTTTAGAATTTCTAGAGCAATGAAGTTGAGTGATTTCTACACAGTAGGCATTGGTAGGGAGGGAGTCCTGAGGAAGGTAGTCCCAAGTGTACATACTGGTGGAGTGTACATAATGGTGGAGAGATGGTACTCATAATAAAGATGGAATTTTAAATATTTAAGATGGAAGAAGGGTAAATGAGAAGAGCATGACCATTTTTTTCTGAGCACCAAGTGATGGGCAAGAATATTTGTTCTTTCACTTTTTAAGAGGAATAGGAACAGAAAAGGAGACATTTGACCTGGACAAGAATGATGGCTAACATTTCCAAATCTTCCAGACTAGTCTAAATATCTTATTCTTGTAGTATAATTTAAAGACTGTGAGAAGTGTAGGCAGAATTGGAAGCAGACAAAGTTCTTCTTGGTCTCTGACAACTGTCATCCTTCAGTGCCCTTAAGTGGGCCATGCTTTGTATTTAAGTCTTGACTTCTGCCAACTGAAACCCCCATCCCAGCTGTGTTGATTTAATCTACTGATTAAAGCAAAATTGATCCAAACACATGAGTGACTGACATTAGCTTTCCTAAAAGGTCTTTGCTTCTCCAAAGAAGAGGTCATCTCCAATTGGTGGAATTTGAGGGGGTGCTTTTTTTGATCTGCATGTCTTCTGGTATTCTTTGCTTTTTGTTGTATATCTTTTCCTCTCCATTCCCAAGTAATCCACCTAAAATAGAGTAAAACCTGGTAGTAATTTATGAGTAAAATACTCACACTTCCAATCTCTACTTTTCTAAATGATTCTGTACCCCTTACGGCTTATTACATACAAAGATCATTGTGCTCATTTGTGAATGTGATGGGAAATTCTCTTGTTTTTATGTCCTGTAAATTTGTATAAAATTCTTGTATCCTTAAATATAAATACAACTTCTTATTCTGGTCCCCTAAAGTTTTATTTAACATTGATTTCTTTTTAGGATGGCAAAGCTTAGTGACACTTGGAAGCTTCTCAAGCATTTTGCCGTGCAGTCATCTACATATTTACTCACTGAGTCAAGTAAGAACTTACTCTGCAAATACTCAGAAAGAAGGACTGGAAAGGCAAAATGTTCAGTTATCATCAACTTCAGTAAAACATATATCCACTCCTGATGAAAAAGGTACATATTTTCTTTTTTTTTTTTTCCTAATCCTGAAGGGTTGATTTGAGAAACTGTCTGAATAATTCTTATCTTTTTTTTTTGTGGTAGAATTGCTAACTTGCTTTATGAAATTATAGATAATACAATTTGAAACTTATTTTATTATACATGTAGGATCTAGTGTTGAGCCACTTCCAGTGTTACTTTGAAAAATAAAAAAATGTGAATGCAGTTTTTTTGTGTAATTAAAATGATCATTAGAACTTTTCATAACTATTCTTTGATGTAAGTTAAACTTGAATTAGAAGCATTATTTCCTTTAATATTATATCTGTTTTGAGAGAACAGCTATGTTACATGAATGGTTAACTGTTACGACTGATCATATATATGGAATTTATATACTAATGGTCTAGGGAGTGCTACATTATGCTGACAGCTAAGCTCCTCTCCCACCCTAGTTCCCAAGAGATTAATCCCCTAGTTTGGTAGGGTAGAGGTAGGGTGTTTTTCTAGGGTTGGCCCTCAAGGAAGGTCTCTTATGGAGAAAGAGAGATCTAGGATCATAAAACATTTTAGAGCTTCTGGAGAACTTAGTACAACTCCCTCCTTTTGCAAATGAATAGACCCTGGTTCTGAGAGGTTTGGTGGTTTTGTGAAGGTTATACAACCCACATAAGAGACCCTCAAACCAGTGTCTCTTGATTCCTTACCCCAGTGTTTTGCATTCTGATTCATACTTGAGGATAACAAAAGAGCATTCACAAGTTGAATGGTATGATGGAAAGAATGTTGGACTGGCACTTAAACTGAGATTCTCTCGAAGGGTGAATAGTTACTTGGGGATATTTCAGAGGGGTTTTTTTTATATAGTAAAGTTTGAACTAGATGGTCTTTTTGATGCTTTCCAATGTCAAGATTCTATGATGCTGGGACTCAGAAGGCTAACATCCCAGCTATGTCACGTAATTACAGTGTGACTATGGGGTGGGCTACTTCACTTGTCTGGGCTTCAGTTTCCTCCTCTGTAAAACAAGGCAGTTGGATGAGGTAATTTCTCTTAAAAATATTTGTATCTATATATCTATACACACACACATAGATATATTTGTCCAGTCAACAAAAATCTGTCTTCTCTCTCTTTCTAACCCTCACTCTCTTCCCCCAGTTGAGAATAAAAGAAAAACAAACCTCTGTTACAGACATGCATAGTCAAGCAAAACAAATTTCCACATTGTCCATGTACAAAAATACATCTTGTTCTGCACTCTGAGCCCTTCACCTCAGTTAGGAGGTGGGTAGCACATTTTGTCATTAGTCCTCTAGAACCCTGATTGGTCATTCTGCTGATCAGGGTCCCCAGTTCTTTGAAAGTTGAGGTGGTACAGTGGCTAAAATACTGGGCATGGAGTAAGGAAGAATAGAGTTTAAATCCTACCTTCGATACTGTGTGACCCTGAGCAAGTTACTTAATCTTTCTGTCTCAATTTCTTCAGTTGTAAAATGGGGATAATAATAACATCTATCTTCCACGGTTGTTGTGAGGATCAAGTGAGATAATATATGTAAAGTGCTTAATGTAGTGCCTGGCACATAGTAGGTGCTATATAATACTATTATATTGTTGTCATTGTATAACTTGTTCTCCTGGTTCTTTTGCTTATTTGTGTGTCAGTTCATGTAAATTTTCCCAGGATTCACAGAAATTACCTCTTTCATCATTTCTTACACTACAATAGGATTCTGTCACATTTATATAACATAACCTGTTCAGCCATTTCCCAATTTATGGATACCTCTTCAGATTCTCATTCTTTGCCACCTCAAAAAGAGATACACATATTTCTGTACATCCTTAGTTAGATTTTGTTTTGCTTTAGAATAATTTCTCCTTTCACCACCCTCCATTTAATTACCCCTTCTCCCCTTTCTTCCTTGTTTCTCTTTTGAATAATATATATATATATATATTTTAAACTAAGCTGTGTGTATATGTAATTTTCTGTCCTTTGATCAGTTTGTGTGAGAGTGAGCCTGTGAGCTTCAAGTGTTAGCTGTTCCCCTCGTTTATATGGATATCTGCTTGTGTGGCCTGATTATGGTAGATAATTTTCCTATCCTTTCCCTTCCTCCCTCCCCCACAGTATATTACTTTTCTCCTTCTTTCCATTCTTCTCTTAAGATCAAGACATAACAGATTCATTACCAGGCCTTGTCTAATTAGACTCCCTCTTATGACTCCTAGTGATGATAAGGTTCCTAGGGGACATATGTATCTCTCCCCATATTTGAATGTAAGCAGTTTATTCTTGTTTAGTCCCTTATGACTGTTTATTCATGTTTACCTTTTTATATTTCTCTTAACTCCTGTGTTTGAACATCAGAGTTTCTGTATAGCTCTGGTCTTTTCATCAGTAATGTTTGGAAATCCTCTATTTCATTAAAGATTTTTTTAGCTTATAGGATTATACTCAGTTTTGTTGGGTAAGTTATTTTTGGCTGTAAGCCTATTGCTTTCAGGAATATTATATTCTATATTCTCTATTCCTTTATAATGGTATCTTGACTGTGACTCCTCAGTACTTGAATTCTTTATTTCTAGCTACTTGCAGTATTTTTTCTTTGACCTGGAAGCTCTGGATTTTGGGTATGATGTTTCTAGGAGTTTTCATTTCTGGATTTCTTTTGGGAGGTGGATTCTTTCTATTTATATTATGCTCTCTGGCTCAAAGAGATCTGGGTAGTCTTCTTTTAGGATTTCTTGAAATCCTAAAGGCTCTCTCTCTATCTCTTTTTTTTTTTTTTGGTCATGGCATTCAGGTAGTCTGATGATTCTTTTTTTTTTTTTAATCTGTTTTCCAGGTCAGTTGTTTTTGCTGTGAGATGATTTATATTGTTTTCTATTTTTTTCTTCAGTCTTTTGACTTCATTTTCTTGTTATCTGATGTAGTTATTGGCTTCTACTTAATACCTTTTAATCGTGTGGAAATTGGCTTTTATTTGATCCCTTCTAATTTTCAGAGAGTTTGTTGTTGCTAGAGCAAGGATATATACCTCTTGTGCCAAACCGTTAGTACCTTTTCCAATTCTTTCCATAGCTCTCATTTCTTTCCCGGTTTTTTTCCTCTAGTGCTCTCATTTCATTGATAAAATTTTTTTTAAACTCTTGCTTCATCTCTTCAGGAATTCTGGTTGGATTTGTGCCCAAGCTGTGTTTTCCCTGGACTTTGCTTGTTGATGTTTTAGAGTTATTCTCTTTTGTGTTTGTCTTGAACTTCCCTGCCACCGTAGTAGCTCTTTATGGTTGGGTTCTTTTTTGTTTGCTTGTTTTTCCAGGCTATTTCCTGACTTTTGACTTGTTGTTAGAGCCCGAATCTGTGCACTTAGGAAGGGAAGTTCTGAGCTGGTTCTGTTGCTGCTTTCTTGTGATATTATGTGATGTGTTATTCCAGGATCTCAAGGACAGATCAGGCTGGGACTTGTAAACTATCAGTTCTGTCAGTGTTCTGATCCAGGGTAAGATCTGATTGCTGCCCCCTTGTCTGAGCTCTGCAAGTTGCTGACTTGAGCCACAGACAGCCACCATTAGCCAGCTGGAAAGCTCTGCTGGTTCAGAGCAACAGAACCGCAGGTTCTCCTATGGTCTGGCATTCCTGCCCTGGTTATTCTTTTACAGGCTTCAAATTGGGCTAGAAGCTGGAACTGAGACCCCCTACTCTGAGCCATATTGCTGCTGCTTGCTTCTGAATTTGCCCTCTCTTCTTATACTACTTAGGGCCACAACACTGAGTCAGCCGCTTCCCTTGGAATGCTACCCTGGATCTATGACCTGCAGCTGAGTAGTGGGCCACAAAGGTGCCAGCTGACACTTGGCTCCTGTTGTAGCGCTCTGGGTTGGATCTGGGAACCTCTTTTTGCCTTGGTGCACTGTGAGCAGGGTGCTCTTGGCCAGATGCCACCTCTGATATCCCCATACATCTTTCTTTATTTCCATGTGCTAACCTAGGCTGGATGAATGACTCTTTACTGAATTTTTCCATCAGAATTTGGTTTGCTGTGTTTGGAGGAGGTGCTTTTTTTTTTTTTTGGTGGTGATGGAGGGGAGCAGGAAAACTGCCCTGCTTTCTACTCCTCTACCCTCTTGGTTCAGAGATAATCTCTGAGGGCACATGGTTCTCCAACATTCTCTATTTATGTAAGCATGAGAGCATTTTGGGGATATGGGATAGGAGAGGGAAACTAGCAGGACCAGTGGCAGTTTTTCATCCTCCCTGAATAGTTTTAAATCTGTCAGAAAGGGAGACCAGGTTGCCAGGACTTTATACTTCAGGGATCTTCAAAGTCATTTAGGCCAATCTCCTCATTTTACAGATTAGGAAGCTAAAGCCCAGAGAAGTGGTGTGACTTGTCCAGGGTTCTACAAGGACTTAAGTGGCAGAGTCAGTATTTGAACACAGGGCTTCTGATCCCAAGTCCAGCACTCTTTCTATTAAACCTTGTGCTTTTCCAGCAAGGGGCACTCATGTTTGAGTATTTTGGAGGTTAGCTCCCCTGGTGCAGTAGTCTGTAAGATTTATTGATTGTACACCCCACTCAGTGTAAAAACAATATTGATCATCCCCCCAATATGTGCATTTCAAAAGTTATGCACAAATGGATATTTAAAATGGATGAAATAATATTTGATTCTAGCATTAGTAAGGAGCCACTGGAGTTTGAGTAGGGGGATGAATAGATCAGATCTCTGCTTTAAGAAAATAATTTTGGTAGGTGTGTAGAAGGTGGCTAGGAGAGGGGAGAAACTTGAGGCAAGGAGACACATTAGGAGGCATTTGTAATAGTAAAGGTGATGAGGACAGGAATGAGATTGAAGAGATGTTGTGGAGAGAGAAATGACAAAGTTTGATATCTGACTGGGTAGGGGTGAGAGTGAAAAATTGGAGGTGATGCCGAGGTTGGAAACATGATAACTTATAAGGATGCCTTTGACAGTAAGGGAAGGGAAAGGATAGGAAAGAATGGGTGAAAAAGTGTGGGTTTGGGGGAAATAGATAATGTAAAGAGGTCTTCAGTACAGATTGCAACTCATCTATGCTCCCTTACTCTGTGGAACTCATTTTGTCCCAACTAAAATGAATAGGGAAAAGAGAGGGGCCAGTGTCTTACCATTTATCTCCTGAAGTCCTGCCGAAGTTATCAGGTGATCTGGGGAGTAGGGCGTGATTATGCTGTAGGGGATTTTTTCCAGTGGCATCTGTAACAGCTGCTGCTCTGAGTGCCTAGGTAGTGGTTGGGTTATAACTACCCTGGAAGCCTTGCCCCCAGCTCAGAAGGAGAGAAATTAGGAGCTTGTGGTGAAAAGGGTGAGTGTTGTGGTATAAGTTGTTTAGAGATAAGCCTCATGATTAGTTATCACAGGGAGTAAGATACATATGTGACCCACTTTCCTCCTCTGATTAGTTGATAACGTATGCTTTGGGATTATGCCACAACCTGTTGGAGACTGCTCTCTTAGTGGACGGGTGTGCTTGTCTCTGTATGTAAGGAACTGGAACAGTTCAGGTGATGTGATTTTGTGGCCAGTTTTATCATTGGACCAGGAAACCCTATTCTTTCTCTTTAGTGGAAGTTGTCTCCCCTTTATTGAGGGCATTCTCATTGAACTAGGCTTTAGGCTTAAGTCAGAAAGTAGAATTGATTAGGAGGAAGTAAGAAGAGCATTGGCTTCCTCCTCCCACTTGGAGGGGCGGGGGCTTAGGAAACCACAAAGTCTCACCTATCCTCTTCATCTTAGGGCTAACCCTACACAAGACAAGGAAGACTTAACATGCCTCCAAATCTCTCCCACTCATTGCTTCACTAGTTAGACATCCCTAGTAAAGACATCTGGCAGTGTTAAGAAAGAGCTACTGGTTATTTATTGTTGCCAGGATGCCTTTTGGTCTCTGAGCTTTTGTCACTGTGTATTCCTCCTTCCTAGAATATCTTCCTCATCACTCTTTTATATACCTTTCCTTCAAGTGTGAATTCAGGTCCTTTTTTCCCTATGAAACTTCTTGGCAGACTGGCTCCAGTTAATTTTTTCAAAGTTATTTCATGTTATTTCCTTTAAAGCACATTGTTTTAGATGAACAAAGCTCTTGTTGTCCCTCTAATTCCTCATCTCCCATTTCTCTACTTTTACACGGGCTGTCTTGCATACCTAGAGTACATTTCTTCCTCACCTTTGTCTCTTAGAATCCTTAGCTTCCTTCAAGGGTGAATTTAGTTGCTACCTCCTAAAGGAATTCTTTTCTGACTCCTAGTTGTTAGTGTTTTCTCCTTTCTTAGACCATTTTGTTCATATCTGTTTAAATGTTGTATTTCTCCAGTACATTGTAAGCTGTTCAAGGGAAAAGACTGGCTTTAGTTTTTTATACCTAGCTTCTAGCACACAGAGTCTTCCTTATATGTAGTAGGCACTTAATAATTGTTGAATGAATCTGAGTGTGTAGTTCTCATGTGGTCACTCCCATCTCTGGATTCCCACAGAGCTTATTTCTTGTACCAGTCATTTGACATTTTTCTAATGCCACCTGATATTGCTATTGATTTCGTTGTAAAGTAATAAAAATGATAGAAAGGCAGATTGTAAGAAATTTCATCATAGTCAGTAACATTTATTGAATGTTTGCTCTGTGAATTAGCCAGTCTCCAAAACTAGATTATAAATTCCAGGAGAGTGGGGAACATGGGCCTTATCATCAGATAGCAAAGTGCTTTCTTTCAACAGTGCTGTGAAGGTTGAGAGATTAGGGCTGAATATGTAGATTTGGGAGTTGTGATACATGAATCCATGGGATCTGTTGAAATCTCTAAGGGAGAGTAGAGAAAGAAGAGAAGTGGGCCCAGGTCAGAAGCCTGGAGTTACATCTTTGCTAAGGGGTCATCACATGGAATATGATCCTGCCAAAGAGATTGAAAATGAGTGTGGCTAAACGAGGAAGCTGAGGGGGTAGTCAAATATCTACAGCTGTGGGTAGGTAGTAAGGCCACTGTAGCTTTTTCTTCCCAGAATTTGGCAATGAAGAGGAGAAAAGAAGATATCTTGAAGGGATGGCAGGGTGCAGTGAAGGGTAGAGCAGACCTGAGCATGTCCATAGACCTCAAGGGCAGAGAATGCAGATGAGAAAGAGGGAATGATTAGAGTAGCAAGCTGCTGGAAGAGATGAGACTGTATAGGGTTGAGGGCACATGTTAACCTTGGCATGAAGAAGAACCTATTTCTCAGAGACAGGAGTGAAGGAGAGAGTAAATGAAGCTGTAAAGGGTCTTTGAAGCTTGGAGTTGGGGAGTAGTGGATGGTCTTTTATCGAAGTAGGAAACAAAGAGACCTGATGAGAGATGGGTGGAGGCTTTGGTTGCTAATGAGGGGAGTCTTGGGAGTCATTCAAGGAGAATAAAAGTTTTGTTATGTAGTAGTGAGTGCCTAATTCAGATTAGAAAACAAGAGTTTGTATGAACACTCAGCCAGTTTAGTGCTATGATTTCCTCTGTTGAAGATTGACAGGGAGTGAATGGGGCCAAGACAAAAGAGTTATAGGGTAGTATATAGTTTAACTGGCCAACTTGAATGTCAAGACTTCGAGGAGAAGATGGTAAGACCAGAGCAAGGATGATGGACTTGAAGAACTGGGGGTAGGGGTGGAGGGGAGTGAGGAGGATGAGGATGGTTACTTCCAGACCCTCCCTCTGTTAGTATTTTTCAGCAGTTTCTCCTTTAAGGTTCTCTCTGTCCAAATATATCATCCAGTTCAAATAGTGATAGTACTGTTTACTACTATATACTTCTAGTAGTAGTTTATTCTCCGACTCACAGTCTTCCTCTCCGTCCCCACCCCTGCCATTATAATAGGGGACTTCAAACATTTTGGCTTCACAGTTCCTCACTTAGTCTCCTCAACTCTCATGACCTATTTCTTCTTCCTACCTCATCCACATAGAGTATACCATTGATCTCACTATCAGCTGAGTGTTTTACCTTCCATGATCAAGAATTCTGAAATTGCCTTATTTGACCACATTGCATCTTTATGCCTCACACGTATTCTTCATTCTCATTCTGACTTTTAGTCCCCTCCGTATTTCAGTACTGCCTACTCTGACTTCACTATCTTCCTTTCCCATATTAACCCTATAGTTACTGTCTTCTACTGTAGAATTTCTTGCTCCTTTATCTTCCCATTTCTCCCACCTTGCTGAACCCAACCCTGGATTAAGCCTGTCATCCACTTTCTTTGCTCCTACTTACATGTTAGGAGAAATCACACATAACCATCCACTTGATTGGATCCATTACAGATTTATGCTATTTAATCTCAACTGGTTCTTTACTGTAACAAGGCAAGCTCCAGTACTTAGCACAGTGTAGGTGCTTAATGCCAGTTGACTGATTAATTCAGATTCTGTCCTATTCTCTGCCGAGACTATTCAAACCTTCTTTTCTCTCTTCAATCCCTTTATACCTTCTGCTCCCTCACCCTTTCAGCAAAAGACCTCACATTCTATTCTATTGAAAAAATAGTCCAATTAATATGAGTTCCTTCTTCCCCCTACTCTACAATTTAAATTTTCTTGACACAATCCCTCATTCTCTTCTTTTACCCTAATTGTTGGTGAAGAGATTGTCTTTTCTAATCCATACTGACTCTTCTGCTTGTACCCTCATCCATTCCTGTCTCCTTTGACAGTGTATCAGGGTCATCATTGTGAGCATTAAAAATTATTTTTGTAGTTGAATGCCCTCAATTGCATATACTTTACACAGAACATAAGAGACAGTGTCAGGAAATTTTCCTTCTGAAATGACATTTTAAGCATTCATGCTTTTTCTCCATTTTAAGAAAATTTTTGCAGTTACAGAGGAATGTTGGTTATTAGAGATACATTATATAGTAAGGAAGGAAAAAAACAGTGTATGTATTCTTTTTCTGACTTTTCTAATTGGAAAACCATTTTTTTAGAAGTCCTTTGAATAAAAGAAACCTTAAGGCCCTCAGGTAAGATTGTAGCAAATCCATCTTAAGCAGATTGATGTATATATTTTTATTTAAGATATCTGAGGAAGATTTATATGCTCTTTGAATAGCCTATATTAGGAAATGCCTTCTTTTGGCTTAGCTAAATCATTCCTGATTTAGTTTAATTAAATTTCTTACTTTGCCTACTGTAGGGATTGAGAATGCCTTGCTTTTAGACAAGGTTTGAGGAAAATATTGGATTAGAAGTGGAAAAGATGACAAATCAGAAAAATGTCCCATTCTGTTTACACAGGAATGGGACAAGAAAACAATGTTTATTAGAGTAGAAGGAAGAAATTAATTAACAGTCTGGAAAAGTGAAAGAAATAATAGAATTAACATTGAAAAATGTAATATTTTTATGGGTACGTGTGACTGGAGCTGTTACTGTTTTCAGTATTAGGAACAAAAACTCCTGGATTATCCCCCCCTTACTGAGATCATGCTTGTTTACTTTCAAGTTGGTCTCAGTTTTTGATGAAGTCTTGCTCAGATCAGATTAGGCCTTGTTAGCCACAAGATAGGGCAGCATATGAATAATTGTTTGATTGGAAGATCATTTGTGTAGTTAAGATTTTGAGAATATTTTACTTTTGAATAATTCAAACCACATGGTAAAGTCAGGAACATCTCATTAAGAGACATAGACTTACTAGAGAATTTTCAAGTTTTTTAGGAGCACTTAGATGATTTAAATTTCAATAAAATTAGTTTTAATTTTCCTAATGACAGCAGATGTGTGGCAAACATCCAGTGCCTGAGCGTAAAACAAAATGTCTGGAGATATTCATGGATTAGAATGTCTAGTTAGTTATTGAAATCACAAGGATTTTATTCTGATGATGATGCAGTGTAAGTTTATTAAGGTGGTGTGCAGAATAAGTATTCATACATGCATTTGAGCTGTTTAATAGCATTTCTGGCTTGTGATTCAGAACACTCTATAATTAGTGACTACAACTTGACAGTTGGTAATGAGTAGAATATTGAGAAATATCAGCCTAAGAGAAACTCATTTTACGTGACTTGGTTGAATAACTTTGATTATTTTAGAAAGGAGGGGCTCTCTGAAACTTATGCCAGCATTTTCAGTTGTACGTGATCTAATAGAAAGAGATAAGTTTTGGAAATATTAAGTTTTTTTCCCTTTAAGAAGCCAAATTATTTAAAATAAATATCTTAAAAAATTATAGATCTTCTGATAACCTCTAAGTAATAAAACCCAACATTTATGCAGCTCATTAAAGTTTTCAAAAGATTTTATATAGAGTCTAATTTGAGGCTCATAATAGCTCTGAGGAAGGTCATTTTACATGTATGAAAACTGAGATTGAGATAAGTGATTTGCATATAGTTACAAACTAGTCAATCTCAAAGGGAGGATTTGAACCCTGGACTTCCTGACTCCCAAGTCCAGTGCTCTGTCTACTACACCATGCTACTCCTAACTAAAAATACTATTTAATTACAATATAACTAAGTCACAAAGTAGGGTATATTATTTAACTTGATGTAAAATGCCAACAGTTATTATTTTTGCTTAAATATAAATAATTGCTTACATTTAAAGATACCATCATGTAACCTTATTAAAATAGAATTCTACTTTACAAAATATCAAATCTAAACATCTTAGGAAATTGATCTTGCTTTCCATGTTCTAAAAAGCTTTGTGTAAAATAATATGTATTGAATTATTTTTTCTGTTGATTTTTCTTATTTTTTGAAATTTTCCACAGAATTATGTGTAATAAAAATGACATTGTCCCAGTTGTTATTACACATCTGGTGTGATGGATCACTCAGAGCTTGATTGTTCAAACATGATCTTTCTACTAAAAACATATTTCTACCTCCAAGTAGAAGCAGTTTCCAAGTTGATTTAAAAGCAGTTTAGGAAGATAAAAACAAGTAAAAGCCGTAGGCAAGATGGTTAAATTAGTTGGAAAAAGAGGCTTTCTGGAGTCTCAGGAACTCTTCTCCAAAGTCCTAAAAGCTGTTAATATTCTTCTTGACCAAAGTGACCAAAGTGCCCAAAGCTGTGTACTAGATCAATCTACTTAGGCTAAAGTTAACCTGAACTTCCCCAGGTCTGCTGTGCTGCTTTCTTAATCACAGCAGTCCTGGGTGATGTTATGGGAGTTTGGGGAGATTAACTTTTATTACGACTTCTGTTCCACCAGTAGTTCTCACAACAATTGTGAAAATCCTAACCTTTTTTCCCCCCACATATCCTTTGCACAATCCAAGATTTATAATATTACAAGAGGTTAGCATGATGTATTGGTTAGAGAGTAGACCTTGAATGTAGGAAAACCTGGTTTACATGCTGCCTTCGATATAAATCACTTGTGCGGCCCTGGAAAGTCTAAGCAACTTCTCTATTCCTTCATATCTAAAAGAGCTGCTCAAAACCTCATTTCTAGATGCTGCTAGGCAGTACAGTGGATAGAGCACCTTGGGCCTGAAATCTTGAAGAGTTAAATTCAGATTTCACCTCTGATAATTACTTGCTGTGTGACCCTGAGCAAGTCCCTTAAACTGTTTGCCTTAGTTTCCTCAGCTGTAAAATAGAGATGATAAAAGCACCTACCTCCCAGGGTTGTTGTGAGGATCAAATATTTATAAAATACTTAGCATAATAACTGGGGCAGCTATGTAGTATGCCAGGCCTGGAGTCAGGATGACCTGAGTTCAAATATGGCCTCAGGCACTTACTAGTTGTGTGACCTTGGGCAAGTCACTTAACCCTGTTTGCCCCAGTTTCCTTGTCTATAAAATGAACTGGAGAAGGAAATGGCAAAACATTCCAGTACCTTTGCCAAGAAAACCCCAAATGAGGTAATTAAGAGTTAGACAAGATTGAAACAACTGAACAACAGTACTTAGCACATAGTAGGTGCTATATAAATTGTTTATTCCTTTCCTCTTCCCCCTCCCCCCCAACCACTTTATCAGCGTCCAGTTTGGGAGCCTAGGATTCTTCTGTACAGGGCCTGGAAAAAATTAGTCAAGTAGACTAACCATGTGTTACTCTTAAATGCATAACCATTTAAAAGGATATATATATTTCAAACATGGTTACTAGGTGAAAAATTTTTTGGTCACAGCAGATAAGATACGGAGTCTACGGAGGTTTTGGTGAAGAAGGTATCACAGTCTAAATTTGTAGAGGAGTACCCACACCAGTGAAATCTTAGATCTTTTAGGTTAAATATATACAAAATACAGTTGGTTTCTATTTTATTGATGTTCTTGTTGACTCTGTGATACTTGACTGTTGTTTAAGACACTATAGTGGGCAATGTCAGTGCCAAGTATTTGGCAGAATTTATAAGCTAGAAAAGCTGTATGGAAATGCTTTTTTCAATATCTAGAAAATGTAAGCAACAAAGTAGAATTGACTTATATTTAACAGTAGAAATATTACTATGTCTACCAACAATTATGGTTTATGATGGGATCTTTTAAAACCTGATTCTTGAATTGATAAGTTGGACAGAAAATGACTATATATCTCTATATGAACATAAATAACTCTTGAAATTTACAGTACCAGATACCAGCCTTGGACTCCAAACCCCACTTATTAAGCAAGAACCTCTCCAAGTAAGAGGTAAATATATGATTTATTTCGATTTTCTTCTCATATTTTGTGGTTATTGTTAAAAATTTTTCTTCTTTCCAATTCATTGGAGATAAAACCACTCAATTATTAACTATCCTTTTTCCTAATGTCTCTATTTTTGTTGAGTGCACTGCTATTCTCCTTGTTACCCAGGTTCTTAACTTCAGTGTCATTCTCAATTCTTCATGCTTTTTGAAACCTGCTTCTACCCCTTCTCTAACCCTCCCTCCTCCCCTTCACCATCTGTCTTTCCTCCTTTATGCAGTCTATAATCCAGCCTACCTGACTTATTTGCTGTTCCTCCCATGACAGTCTTATCTCTTGTTTCCATGCCTTTGCATGTGTGTTCTCCGTGTCAGAAATGTTCTCTCTCTTCTCTGCCTGCCCTTAGAATCACTAGATTCCTTTAGCTCAGCTCAAGTGCTACCTCCTATCAGAGTACTTTTTCTAATCCCAGCATTAGGATGCTTTCCCCCTGGTCCCCAAATTACCTTGTATTTACTTTTGTTTACTTATATCTATACATGTTGTTTTTCTTCATTAGAATGTATGCTTCTACTAGGCTGGGTCTGTTACCTTTTTATCTTTGTATTAGGTAATGTCTAGAATATATTGGGTACTTAATAAGTACTTGATTGATTAATATATATATTTCGGAGAAATTGGGAAATGACATTATCAACAGTTTCCCTTCTAATCTGAATGATTCTTCTAAGCTACAATATACATATCCAGATACAAGAAAGAGCCTCCAGCACCATGCAGGTCACATGTGTTAAAATCCAAAAGACTTGCACAGTTTACTTGAGAGATAAATCCAGTATCTGGGTTTATTTATGTGATATGTGCTGGAGTCAGTGGACTAGAGAAAGAGGATACTAAAAAAAAATTAAAAGAATTATTTCATTTTGGTGAATACCTCCACCAGATTTAAAACAAAACAAAATGCTTCCTTCTTATCAGAGGCTAGAGAAAAGGAGAGATGGAAAGTAATGTTAATGGGTTTTGAGACTAAGAGAAAGAGCAAAGAATCAGCTCTTAGCAAATGACCTGAAATTTTTTTTTCTCACATTGGCTTGGGGGGAGGGCGTGGTTTGAGGAGGAAATTTTGAATAGCTTTTGTTAGGAATGAGGTTAGAGAGTGCTGCCTTGCTGCAAGGAGAGGCCAGTTGAGTTTCAATAACAGTAATTTGTAATGTACCCATTCAGCATGGTTGCTGATCCCATCTGTGATCAGCAGCTACTCGACAGGAACAGGACTGAAGTTTGGCAAGAGACAAGTGATGATAGAATATGACGTGATTGAGTTACTTCAGTAATACATTCACTCACTGATAACTGGACTGGAATCTCACATGGAGAGTAGTCTCAAACCAGTGATTCTTGATGCCCTCTACTCCATTTTCTGCCTCTGTGCTTTAGTCCCTGAAGAAGTAGCAGGGGGCTCCTTAGGACTGAGGACCATTTGTGTATTTGTTCCATGGATTGCCATGATCAGAGAACTAATCACAAAGTTGTGAAGCTACTGGTGATTGATTATTGCTTCTGCATTTAGGGAAGCTGCTCCTAGGAAAGCAGATGCACACTGCTTCTGGGAACATTTTTTGTTCTATTTACTTTTTTTACATTTTGTTTTTTATTATAAACTTGTTAACCATCATAACAATGAACATTTCACTATAAAAGACAGAAAAAGAGGGACAGCTAGGTGGCACAGTGGATAGAGCTCTGGCCTTGCAGTCAGGAGGACCTGAGTTCAAATGAGACCTCACACACTTGACACTTAATAGCTTTGTGACTCTGGGCAAGTCACTTAACCCCAATTACCTCACCAAAAAAAAAAAAAAAGCCAGAAAAAGGATTATGTATGAAATTATCAGTTTCTATTACCTTTTGTTTTTTCAAGTATATTCAGTTTAACATGATAGTGACAAAACTGCCTTGCTTGTCTGTCTCCTTTTGAACTTCCTTCTGCTCTTTTCTGTGTACTTTTTTAATGTTTCAGTGACACTCTTTTCTTCTTTTTTTGGCCTTACTATTACTGCCCACTAACTTCCCTTGACAACTTCCCTACCACAAATTGAACCTCTCCTTTGTAACAAAAAACACATTTTGGTTGTGCCTGAAAATTGCATACAGAATTTCTCATTCTGTACTTCTATTCCATTGCTTCTCTGCTAGGAGGTGGAAATAATATTGCATCATTAGTCTGTTGAAATCATAACTGGTTATTGCCTTGATAGAGGTTCTTCAGTCTTTCCCTAGTGTGTTATTTTAGTCATTGTATAAATTGTTCTCCCAATTCTTCTCACTGCACTCTGCATCAGTTCAAATAAGTGTTTCAGGAACCATTCTCAAAACCTTCTTTGCAAGGTAGGACCTGCAGAGATTGTGCTTGGCTGACACAGCCTTCAACAACCCAGGGTCATCTCTGTGGCATGGTAAGGCATTAGAAAAGATTTCAATTGAAGAGCTTGCATTGGATATATTTGATTACCATGTATGTTAGCCAATTACTTCTCCAGTTGAAACTTCTAGTTAATTTTCAGGTAGTCTCAAAATAAATTATGCTGTATTAGTTCAATGTAGATTTGACAGAAACATCTATAACAAGATTTGCATTAGAGCAAAGTTGTTTTGATGCCATTTATAAGTAAAAGATCACAGATTTCATAAATAAAAGATTGCTTTCCCATTAGCCTTCTAGAGTCTCTCCTCCACCAGTTTAGGAGGATTTTTTCCTTCTTTTCTGACGCAACATGTAATACACTAGGAAAAAGTTGTCTGTCTTTGAAAGTTATTGGAACATTTAAGTCTATTACACATTACTGTCTAGCTGCATTGTAATAGTCCTCAAATATATTGTTTTAATTATGTGTACATAATTGATTCTCTTGAAATCCTGTTCTGTCTCTTGACAAGGAGATGATTGAGTTTTCAAAAGCTATGTGAGGGAAGCACAAGCTCTGGCAGGTATTCCCAAAATGGAAAGGCTTCAAATACGGGAATAGAGATGAGTGATGTTTCTGTCACTGGAAAATATAGCTAAATCGGAAGTGCTCATCACCAGAAGGCTGACCGACCTGGTAATGGATTTTTGTGGTCATAGCATTTCATGACACCATCCCACAATAAGCTTTTTAATGACCATGGTTAGTTACTATATTTGAGCAAGTAAACAATGATTCTCCATAACATCAACACATTGTAATTTTAATTCCCACACTAATGAAATTACAGCTCCTTGTCATTAAGAAATGTATATTTGATTTGTTTTACTATTTGCTTTTGGTTTTAGTTAAAGCAGTTCTTAAGAAGAGGGAATATGGACCAAAGTACACCCAGAATAATTTCATCACTGGAGTCAGAGCAATAAATGAATTCTGTCTTAAATCCAGGTACCATAGTTAAATTATTATTGGCTAGCAAAACAGCTATTGATTTATTAATATGTATATATTTTGGCCGATGTGTAAACTGTTCAGTTGGTCCTCCCCAAATATGAATAAACATTTAATAACATTCAAAATTATTAGATTTGTTGACTTTTCTGTTAAGTTGAAACTTTTCCATTTTAGGAATAATTATACTGTGTATCTCTTTTTTTTTTTAATTCACAAAAACTAAATTTTAACAGATTGACTATCTCAGTAGAAGTGCCTAATAGAAATGCAAATAGTTTCACATGTCTATTCATTAATAAAACTCTGCTGAAGGCTGCAAGATTTTTCAATTGTATTTGAATGCTAAATTTGAGCAAGGTTTGGGTAATTTTCTTCATAGTTGCAGTCACGATAATCATAATTAACATTTCTGTAGAACCATGAAGATTTGCAAAGCAGTTTACAAATATCTCATTTTATCCTTAAAACAACCCTGAGAGGGAAGTGTCATTGCCATTTATTTTTCAGGTGAGAAAACTGAGATTGTGAGAGTTTTAAGTGACTCACCCCAAGTCACATAGCTAACTAGAGTCAGGGCTTCCTGACTCTAGATTCAATGCTGTATTCATTGTGCCACCTGTCTCTAATGAGAGAGACAACATGCAAACAGCTATATACATACAAGTACCTATGTGATCATATTCTTAATACTTGTTTTCCAGACCACTGGCTGAGATACTGTATAAACTTAGGAGAAGTCCTTGTTTCCTAAATAAGTTAATGCACTTCCTTAAATATTTAACTTATAAGGAATAGCTTAGATACTGGGATAATTGCTGTTAGTTAATAACATCATGAACTCTCTTCATTTATGTAACATTTTATGCTCTTTAAAAAGTGTTATGTTTTATCTCGCTTCATCTTCCCCCAAATCCTGAAAGTTGGGTAGAACAGGTATTATTATTTCTCTTTTACAAAGATAAACAAGCATAAATCATTGATCCAAACATAGAATACCTCTTGAATATAAGATATATCCCTAAAATGAGATCTCTTGGAAAGGAAATAAAGTTATGTCTTGAAAACTATCACTGAGTATTAATCTCACATGAGGTTTATACAGGACAACTTTTAGAAAAGTATGACCTGCATTTCGTCTGAAAATGTAAATAATTTGCCTTAGATCACGTAGTGGATTAGTGACAGAACCAGAGGAGTCCTTACTTTTGACATCTGGTCCAAACCTCTTTGCGCTAGAACAAGAATGTGTTGATGTTATGGAGAATCATTGTTTATTTGCTTAAATATAGTAATTAACCATGGTCATTAAAGTAAAGACCTTTGTGAAATAACCACAGTAACTTGACTTTATAGTCTTTTCTTTACCATTAAAAATGTCCTTTCAATCAGTGGGAACACTAGTATTTTAGTGATTAGTCATTTTTAGTGGTAGTTTTGTACAAAGGCTTAAAACCTTTCATTATTTACAATGAATAAGAAATATTGACTGGCATGGAGGAAGTTTTTTTTTTTGACAATTTTACATTTGTGAATGCATGAAACATTGGAATATTAGTCTACAGAGCCAATCAAGATGATTGTAAACCTTAATTGAATTCTTGGTAGAGAGGTGATAACTTCAATATTCATTCTCTTTCGGCTTCTCAAATTTTTTCATTCAGGTACATTTTCATCTCATTTATTATGGCATGTGACTATAGTCAGAATAAAAGTCTTGGTATAGGATTTGAGCCTATTATCAACCCAAATCACTATTAAACTCAGTTTGAACTTCATATTTCATTGTGTTCTCACTAGCCATAAACTATATTTAAATAATTAGTTTTGGTTAGAGTCCTTCTTACTTATGCTTTTCAGATGAAGATATCTTTTTAAAATTTATCCTCCAAAGATACGCATATCAACTATCAGTGTAACTGATTTTCTGTGCTCTAAGTAAATACCTTTCTCATTTGTTAATTACACAGTCTTTCTTAGAATAAATCCAACCTGTTTCTTCTCCCCAACAGTGATCTAGAGCAGCTGCGGAAAATCAGACAAAGAAGTCCCCATGAAGATACTGAATCTTTTACTGTCTACTTGAGATCAGACGTAGAGGCGAAGTAAGAGCATATTTCTCTTCAGAAACAAATGCTTAATTTGATTTATGCCTTGCAGTTGACTCTCTACTAAAGTCTTCAGTGCCTCGTTGTGGCGCGGAGAAGAGCACAAGCTCCTGTTGATCTTCCTAAGTTGGAAAAGGCCATAAGTACCTGCTTGGCTACAGACTGTCATTTAAGGATCAGCTTAGCTCCTTTTGGGGAGCTCTTTATCGGAACTTGGGCCATTAAGTGACAAATTTTTTTAAGTTATAGCAGTTTATTAATACTGCCAATTAAGACTTTGAGGCATTGTAATCTTCGTTAGCGGAGAGAGCTCATACACCAATGAGATCATGGCTCTTTTGAAGTATTAAAGACATTATTGAGAAAAAGTAATGAGAAAGATTGTAAATGAAAAAAGATTCATAACAAAAAGACTTTTTTTTTTTGGTCATAGAAATATCGTTTTAGTCTTTGCAGATGAATTTTGATACCCTAGTGTTCCCATTTAAAATAATAGTATGATATGACTTAGAAAAAGCTTTTTGGATTCAGAATTGAATTTATTTTTGTTCTGTAGATTTAGTTTAGGAAAATATCTTGTGTGCTTTATTTTTCCTGAAAGGACATTAATATATTATTAGTTTTTCAAATAGGTTCTTTAAATTTTATTATGTGTATAGTAGAAATGTTAGAACTTGGTGACCATTGATGTGTGTGTTTATGTGTTCAGGGCTTTGGAGGTTTGGGGAAGCCCTGAGGCTCTTGCTAGAGAGAGGAAGCTGCGTAAGGAAGCAGAAAGAGAATATAGAGAGAGTAAGTATATTCATTTGGAAACTGAATTAATATGAAAGTGTCTTATAGACCGGGACCATGTTTGCTATGTCTTTTGTGGAAAAGCATTATATATTTGTTGTAGAGAACTTATATATTATTTGTTACCTTTTGATTAGTTGGTAGTGATTCCGTTTTAGAATCACTCATTTTCACATAAATATAATCTTAACATTTTACAGATGAAGAAACCAAAATGTTTGGTTTTAATGATTTGTACAAAGCAAATCTGTGCTCTATTTTACAATTCCCGAGAACAACATTGCAGCAGAAATTTTTCACTGGTCATGGGAGATATTCTTCATAGCCTTTTTTCTTTTTATTCACCAAGAGATCTTTCATTAACCATTTAGAAAGTGTTACTCTCAAGACAAAATTAGTATGCTGTAGTTAATTCTTATCCAATTGCATATGCATAATATTTTGTATAGTCTTTACAACTAGAGGTGAATGTCTTCAGTTTTAGTTGATTCTCCAAAATGAGCAGTACAATTTATGACTTATACTCATAAGAGATTACTCTTGTATTTCATAATTAACTTTTTAAATTGCCTATTTTTTCTTGTGTTTCTAAAGACAGTGAAAAAATCAATGAACTAGTATTTTAAATATTTTCTCTTTTCTTCTTGTTGAAGACTTGACTAGCAAGAAGCCAAAAGAACAGTGTAATATGCTTTGAAATTATACAACAGAGAAATCACTAAACTCTTAAGGGATGTTAAAATTACAGTTCTTAAAGTCTTTAAAACATTGAAATAATCCTGTATTGTGAAAAAGTTAAAATTATAGTTCAGTATGAAAGCATGCTATCAGTGTATATCTCTTGATACCTTTGTATCTCTTATTGCAGTTGTATTTTGCCTTGTAATATTAGTTGCACACTGTTGTCAGAAAATGTAGCCAACATTTATTATGTACCTATAGTAAGCAGAGCAGAATAAGGCCCAGTCTTTGCTCCATAGAAGTTTGTGGTATAGTATAGGGGAGGTAAGATGTGTACAACTATTATATAAATAACTGTATAAGTGGAGACATAAGAGGTATGTGAACAGTACTTAGTTACTAACAAAATACCATGAGAAATCTGAGTTGAGAGAGATTACTTCTGTTTGGAGTATGAATGGAAACTTCATGAAGGAGATGCTATTGTATCTGGGTCTTGAGGGATGGGTAGAATTTCAGGTAGAGACATCCCATCCTCCCTGCTGGATTCTAAGCTCTTCAGAGGCAAAGGACTATGTCTCCTCCAATGCCTAGCTCAGAGTGTGTGTGTTTGTGTGTGTGTGTATATACACATTTGTGAATATATATACATATATAAGGTATTCAATACTTATTAGATGAAATAATTCATCATTATAATGTATAATCAATTACTAAGTACTAATCAGCGATTTTAGGAATGTCTTAAATTGAAAATAACTAATAGTCTGAAACACATGTGGTGAGAGAATTTGAGTGGAAAAATTATTTTGTAATTTTTTTCATAGGGTTGTTTAGGAATCAAAAGATATTACAAGAGTATAAAGACTTTCTGGGACATACAAAGGTAAGGAGTTCTTCATTGTGATGTAAATTTGTTACATATAGAAAAGTCTCATCATTAATTTAATTTGCCCCCAAATAATGAAATTTTATTGTGTCTGAAGGAGCTAAAACAGAAGTAAGACCACGTTTTTCTTTAGTGAATTAGTAAGTAATCAGAAATGCTATGAATCTAGTTGAGGAAGGGGGCAAAGGATCCATGCACAACTCTTGCTTTTTTTTTAAATGAATGCATTGGGGGTTATTATTGGACTCCCCTCCTCTTATCCCCCATGGAAAATATGAAGAGATAAGGAGAAAACGATATTTTGCTGAATTTTAAAACAAGAGAGCTCTAAATATGCTTAACTCAGTTCTCTTTTTCTAACTTTTAGTACATTCACTCTACTATCAAGTCTCTAAGTGACAAAAAAGCATTTGTTATTGTTTTTCTGAAGAAATCATTGTAATTATTTTGACTAAGCTCTGTGAATACAATAGAAGTCACTTTGTTGTATAGAACCTTTTTATAATATTTTTTTGGTGGGAATTTAGTCTATGATCCTGAGCTCATACACTATTTTATCACTTTTGTCAGTTTGGTATTCCATATATTGGGTGGGGTGGCATATGAAGAGTCTCTGTGAGATGTGGATACCTCTTGGAGCTGAGAGGCAGTATATTTTATATATTGGAAAAATCACTAGATGGGAGTCTTGACACTGAAACCAGCTGGCTGTGTGACTGAATTTGTTGCTTTGAGGCTCATTTTCTTTAAATGTAAAATGGACAGGTTAATACTGTCTACTTCGTAAAGTAGTTGTGAAGAAAAGCCTTTGTTATCCTTGAAGCAATGTAGAGATGAGTTGATGTTGCCTGTCCACTACTACATAACCTTCTCCCTGGAATCTTTCATGGCCTACCGGAAAGATAGTCAAGAGTGAGATGGGTGGCAGTAGTAACCTTGGCAGTGAGCTAGAGTTTGCTGGAAGGGAGAGGTGCTGTGTGCCTTTTTCTAAGGCCTCTCTGTTGTCTCCACTCCACTTGTTCTTGAGGAATGGGCAGGCTGCTCAAATTGGAATCTAGCTTCCTTTTTAAGGAATAAAACCCAGAATAGATAATTTGATCTTACAGAGAAGTATAAAATAGCAGATATAGAAAAATAGCCTAAAGCACAGATATCACTATGGAGATAGCAGAGAATTTAAGGGCTTTAGTAATCTACAAACTGTAAAATGAATGCTTTTTAAATTATAGGAGAATTTCTTTATTAGGTATGGAATCATTGTTATTATCATTGCATATGTTTACAGAGCAACTCTCTTAAAAGGTAGCTAGCTTCTTGCCACTGGCTAGTTGGTAGAGATTGTGCTTGAGGTCTCTTTCAGAACTCTCTTTTCACTTGCTTAATCCTTGGGTTGTTGAGTTGTTCCAGTTGTGTCCAACTTTCCGTGATCCCATTTTGGGTTTTCTTGGTAGGGATACTGGAATGGTTTGCAATTTCCTTCTCAAGTTCATTTTTATAAATGAGGAAACACAGGCAGACAGGTTTAAGTGACTTGCCCAGGGTTGCACAGCTGGTAAATGTCTGAGGCCAAATATGACCTCAGGTCTTCCTGACTCTAGGCCTGGTGCTCTAACCAATATGCCACCTAGCTGCCCTAATCCTTGGGCACCTCTTCCCTTCTCAGGACGTGGGAGGAGAGTGGTGCAAGGAGGTCAAACTTCTCAGTGCATTTCTAGCCTTTGAAAAGATGCAAAGGATTAAATGAAGTTCTAACATTGAATTATCCTTCATCTGGTAGGCCAACGGTACATAAACTGTAACTGCAAACTTAAATGTAAAAGAAATCATAAATAGATTTTAGTCACTTGATTGCCTTCATTTGGTGTTTTCATCAGCATGCATGAAAAACCTCTCTTCGAGCAGTATTTTCTTATGGAAGCAACATTTTTCAGGAACTTGAAAAGTTGTTAAGTAAAGGAAAGATATTTTACAGTGTCTAGATTTCATTAACTTTATCAGTTTTCTGTTGCTTTTATTGGATCATTCCTTTTAAAAAGTAAAGCTTCTTTAGTATAAGTTCAATAAAGTTTTTCAAGGTGTCTGTGGACTAGGATTAATGTGCTTAAATAGTTTCACCTATGTTATTTTAAGATGAAGATATTAGAGAAAGTGAGGTAAAGAAAATTGTGCAAGGGTGGGGGCGGAGCCGGGATCATAAGTAAGCAGCGCAAAAAGAGTCAGACTATATTATCTTACTTTGGTGACAAAGAAGATCAAAACATACAACCAGAAGAAGACAACAAAGTCAAAGCTCCTACATCCAAAGCTTCAAGAAAAATATGAATTGGTCTCAGGCCATGGAAGAGCTCAAAAAGGATTTTGAGAAGCAAGTAAGAGAAGTAGAGGAAAAATTGGGAAGAGAAATGAGAGTGATGCAAGAAAATAATGAAAAATGAGTCAACAGCTTGCTAAAGAAGACCCAGAAAAAATACTGAGGAAAATAATACCTTAAAAAATAGACTAACCCAAATGGCAAAAGAGGTCCAAAAAGCCAATGAGGAGAAAAATACCTTACAAAGCAGAGTTGGCCGAATGGAAAAGGAGGTCCAAAAGCTCACTGAAGAAAATAATTCCTTAAAAATTAGAATGGAGCAAATGGAAGCTAATGACTCTGAGAAATGAAGAAATTATAAAACAAAACCAGAAGAATGAAAAAAGAGAAGACAATGTGAAATATCTCATTGTTTTAAATAGATCCAGGAGAGATAATTTAAAAATTATTGGACTACCTGAAAACCATGATCAAAAAAAGATCATCATCATCTTTCAAGAAATTATCAAGGAAAACTGCCCTGATATTCTAGAACCAGAGGGTAAAATAGAAATGGAAAAAATCCACCGATCACCTCCTGAAAGAGATCCCCAAAGGAAAACCCCTAGGAATATCATAGCCAGATTCCAGAGTTTCCAGGTCAAGGAGAAAATATTGCAAGCAGCCAGAAAGAAACAATTCAAGTATTAAGGAAACACAATCAGTATAACACAAGATTTAACAGTTTCTACATTAAAGGATTGGAGGGCTTGGAATATGATATTCCGGAGTTCAGAGGAGCTAGGATTAAAACCAAGAATCACCTACCCAGCAAAACTGAGTATAATCCTTCAGGGGAAAAAGTGGACATTCAATGAAATAGAAAGCTTTCAAGCATTCTTGATGAAAAGACCAGAGCTGAATAGAAAGTTTGACTTTCAAATACACGACTCAAGAGAAGCATGAAAAGGTAAACAGGAAAGAGAAATCTAAGGGACTGATTAAAGTTGAACTGTTCACATTCATACATGGAAAGATGATTTTTGTAACTCATGAGACCTTTGTCATTATTAGGGTACTTAGAGGGAATATGTGTGTGTGTGTGTGTGTGTGTGTGTGTGTGTGTAGACAGAGGGCACAGGGTAATTTGAATATGAAATGATGATATCTAAAAAATAAAATTAAGGGGTGAGAGGATTGTACTGAGAGGAAGAGAAAGGGAGAGGTAGAATGGGGTAAATTATCTCACATAAAAGAGGCAAGAAAAAGCTTTTACAGTGGAGGGGAAGAGTAGAGAGGTGAGAGGGAATGAGTGAACCTTACTCTCATCAGGTTTGGCTTAAGGAGGGAATAGCATGCACACTCAGTTGGGTATCGAAATCTATCTTACCCTATAGGAAAATAGAGGAAAGGGGATAAAAGAGGTGGGGATGATAGAAGGGAGGGCAGATTGGAGGAGGGAGTAATCAGAAGCAAACACTTTTGAGAAGAGACAGGGTCAAAGGAGAGAATAGAAAAAACAGAGGGCTGGATAGGATGGAGGGAAATATAGTTAGTCTTTTACAACATGGCTATTATGGAAGTGTTTTGCATGACTGACTACACATGTATAACCTATATAAAATTGCTTACCTTCTCAATGAGGGTGGGTGGGGAAGGAGGAAGGGAGAGAATTTGGAACTTAAAGTTTTAAAAACAAATGTTAAAAATTGTTTTTACATGCAGCTGGGAAATAAGATATACAGGCAAAGGGGTATAGAAATCTATCCTGCCCTATAGGAAATAGAAAGGAAAGGGAATAAGAGTGGGGGGGTGATAGAAGGGAGGGCAAATTGAGGAAGGGGTATTTAGAATGCATGCCATCTTAGGGGAGGAGGGGAGAAATGGGGAGAAAATTTGGGACTCAAAATCTTGTGGAAATGAATGTTGAAAACTAAAAATTTTTAAAAATCTGAGGGCAATCTCTGCCTTGAAGATGGTCACATTCTAATGGGGTAGGCAATATGCATGTAAACAGGTGTATACACAATAAATATGTACAGAATGTTCAAAAAAAATTATGCAAGTAAATATAAGGCAGGTGCAGAGTATTTTGGCTTCATCATTATGAATTAAATGAAGACATTTTCTGTAGTCTTAAAGCTGTGGCTGTTTATGTTTACAATTTATCTAATTGCTTTTTTTTTCCAGCCACGGTCTAGAAAAGCATCAGTATTTCTTAAAGGACCAGGAAAAGTGGTGATGGTTGCTATTTGTATGTAAGTTTGAAAAAGTAAACCTTTTAGAGCTAAACTATGTATTATTTTGAATCTGTACGTCGTAGGCCTGAATACGTAGTTTACTACTTGGTAATTAGAAAAGTAGTTACTTTTTCCCATATTTATTTTAAAAGGAAGTTGATTTGAATCTCTGATTGTAATTACCAATATGACTTATGTGGCTCTGTATGTATGTGTGTATTGTTGTGGAATGGTACCTGACAATACTTTCTTAGCTGTTTATTAAAATGATGCATAGAAATTCATCTTCATTCTTCATGCATTGTACTGCTAAATTAACTGAGAGCTATTATTAATTGACCATGAGGCATAGAGTATCTGTGTACATATTATATTTATGGGTAATATTTTTCCTGCTTACCATGAAAGTAGGTTGACAGTAATACATCTTGTATTTTCAGCCCTTTTCTTTTGTCTTCCCTTTCCTGTTATCACCATTTGTGCTAATTATCAATACCCTTGACAGAGGATATGAGAGCAAGGAGAGTTCACATACCAAGGATGATTCTCAGACAATGGGTAGTTTAATTAAATATTGTCATATTTAATTTTTTGAATGTTTAAAGTAATAGAAAATATTTATAGTTCTACTAGATATCTTGATTGGAATTGAAGTAGAGGAAGAAAAAGGGAATTGAGATTATTTCATTTCCTTACTCATTGCTACACGACTTCCTTTTTTCCTTCTCCACTAGGCAGAAACTAGCCTGGAACTTTAATTTTTGGGGGTGAGGTAAGGAGGAAAGGATAGTGGATCAGTATTCTCAACTAATATTCACTCAGAAGTAGAAAGACTATACATTGTCCATCTAATCTGCATGTCATAATTTGCACAATAGACATTTTTTAATCCACTAAGTTTTTCTTGTGTGAATGGTTAAGCCATTCTTTTTAATGGTTATGTACCTTATCTAGGGGACTCTTTGGTACTCCTGGGCCTGGTAGTACCAGCACAATATCATTTGTAAACAGGTGCATCTGGAGGACCTCCTCATTCCTTTTCAACTTATACTCTCTGTTGAATTGCTACCCTAATAGTAGTACACATTTTTGGCAAGCATATATCTCCCTTTTTTATGCTTTGATAATATTAATAATTAAAGAGTTGTCAAAATGATTATAGCTATTATATCTTTTGAAGAATCCTATATGATTTTGTTACATTCCTAGGGACACATTTTTGGAGGACAGCATTTAAAGGATCATTTGCTCCACTAAATCAAGTACTTTTTTTTTAAAGGCAATTGGGGTTAAGTGACTTGTCCAGGGTCACACAGCTACTAAGTGTCAACTGCTGGTCTGAGACCGGATTTGAACTCAGGTCCTCCTGACTTCAGGGCCAGTGCTTTATCCACTGCGCCACCTAGCTGCCCCTAAATCAAGTATTTTTAAAGGGAAAATATGCATAATAGGCACAACAAAAATGGTCAACAAACGATAAGAACATGAATCTTGTATTATCTATATCTTTTAGTTAGATTTATGTTGGGAAAGACATGGTTTAATGTGTAATATCATTTACAAAAGTTTATCAGTCCTCTACTAGTACTCAACTCAAAGATATCCTTGATGTGTGTATAGAGTATTCTCATAAAGATTTTATACAGATGGGAAAGTAGGCATATAGGTTTTCTCTCAGCTTTTTTGGTAGATCTGAGATTTTTTTTCAATGTCCTCGTTATCTTGCCTTTCTTCAGCTGTCTTTTGATTCCATCCTTCAGTGCCCTCACATTTGTCTCTTCTCAGTTTCATCTGTGTACACTTGGTCTAATCCAGGGTGGGAAACCTGTGGGCTCGAGGCCATATGTGGCCTACTAGGTCCTCAACTATGTCCCTTTGATTGAATCCAAACTTCACAGAATAAATTCCCTTAATAAAAAGGGATTTGTCACTTTGTGGACTTTTTGTTTTTTAGACAGTTGGGGTTAAGTGACTTGCCCAGGGTCACACAGCCAGTAAGTGTCAAGTGTTTGGTCTGAGGCCAAATTTGAACTCAGGTCCTCTTGACTCCAGGGCTGGTGCTCTACCATCGTGCCACCTAGCTGCCCTGATTTTGTCACTTTAATAAATAAATAAAAAGTGTCACTCTAATCCAGCCACTTTCCCCATCTTTGTTCTCTCTAGTGCCATTTCTCATTCTTCTTTAAGCACATCAGGAACTGTACATTGAAGCCCAAGTGTGGTGATTTCACTGGCTTTGATGGTAAAACAGCTCATTATAAAAAATCTTTATAGACATCTTTGTTCTTCTGTTTGTTATCTTTGTTCTACTTTTAGCCCTAGATGTTCTTAGCATAACTGCTTAGTAGGTTCTCTTGCTAAGCTTTTAAATTAGATTTAACCTCCACCACTTCTCTTTGTTTTATGTAACAGTATAGCTCATAATCTTCTGCCATCCTTCTCTGTAAGATTTTAAAAATGAGTTTGTATCAGAAGCGAGTGTTACTTTTGGCTTCCATGTTTATCCATTTGACAAGTAAGTCAAGTGTTTGTTGCCAAGATTTGTTTTGGGGCTGTTGTCTCCTAATGGTAGCAATTGTTTTATACTGATTAAACTGTGTGAAGCAGCTTAGTGTCAGCAAGTCACGTTGTAGTTGTTCAAATTGTTTAATTTAAAAATTGTTCTTATTTCTCTTGTTCTATTTTCTTAACCAGTTTTGATCTTTGCACAAATTGGTGATCTGACAGTACACAGACAATTGATTTAGGAATGACTCATACTCTTCAATAATATGTTGTTTGTTATTTATTGAAATATCAATTTTAGTTTTTAAAATGTTACTTGGTGCTCATCGTGACTAGCACCTTCTGATTATTTTTTTTTTTGAAGAAAGAATTCACAATAGGCAACTTTTTGGTTTAACTTGTTCCTTATTCTTAATATATATTTTGCAAAATATTTATTCCTGTCTTTGTCTCTTACCACCTTTGTGTTAAAGTCGTTGAGTATCAAAGTAAATATTGATTTACTTTGTAGTTCTTGATAGACTTTCTCTACTGTGTCATCTTCTGCCGTAGATATTGGTGTATAGGCTTTAATTATTTTCATGGTAGTATTTTTTACAAATATTTATTTTCTCCATGCGTGGGAATATTTTGACTTTATTTTACTTCACAGAGAAAGATTTGTGATTTTATTGGTGTGGATACTCCCTCCCCTGAGGTAGATCATACCTCTTCCACAGTATGTCAGCCTTTTGACTCTTTCTTTTTCCCTAGCCAAAGACAAGGTTTATTAAAGATCCGCCATGTTGGCCAGACTCTTAAGGTATCTGAACATTTGTGACCCTTGTAATGACAAGTGGACTAGAGTGAATCTGAGCCATTAGCTAGAGTTTAAGAATCTGAGTCAGCCTTTATGATTCTTACTCATATCATCCCCTACGTACTCCACAAAGGAGGAATCCAATGTATTAAAGATCTTTAATATTTAGTATTTAGTTCCTTTAGTATATTGGGGGTTCTAATGATGTTGTCTATTATCTCAGTAAGCAATCCATTCTTTTACTCATCACACATGATCTCAATCTCTTTTATATCACTTGTTACTAATAAATTGTTATTGGAAGCAAGCTATAGACCCTTTTCCTTATATTGAGATTGTTAGGTATTTCCATACATTTGGGTTGTTATATATTTCCTTACATTTAGATTGTTAGTTTTTCTGGAGTCAATGTAATCCATTATTTTTTTTCTTTTTTTGTATTTTAATATTTTATTTTCCCCCAATTACATGTAAATACAATTTTTAACATTAAAATTTTTTTTTGAGTTCCAAATTCATTCCCTTCCTCTTTCCCCTCTCCCCTCATTGAGAAGGCAATCATTTTGATACAGGTTATACATGTGTAGTCATGCAAAACATTTCATTAGTCATGTTGTGAAAGAAAACACAGACCAAAAAAAAAATCAACCGAGAAAAATAAAGTTAAAAAAAGTATGCTTTGATCTGTATTCTGACTCTATCAGTTTTCTTTCTCTGGAAACGGATAGCATTTTTCATCATAAGTCCTTCAGAATTGTCTTATGCCTGCAAATATTTATAATGACCACTGGAACATGAGATGACCAAACATACTGTGAACTGATATTTCTTGTTGCCTTTAGACACATGGTAAAGTTATTTTCATTAACTCCTTTATTTTGACTTTCTAGGGAAAACCGGTGAACCAGTTAGCTGTGAATCTTAATTATGATTTTGTTTGTAGTGACAATGCCATGGATCGTCAGATCTATTTCCTCCACTGGCATGCCTACCTGCTGTCATTGGTCAAAGATCTCACCTTTTTTTAATTTTAATTTTAAATTTTTACTTTTTTTTTTTTTTTTAGTATGCTTCAATTTGCATTCAGACTCCATAGTTCTTTCTCTGGATATAGATAGCATTTTCCATCATGAGTCTTTCGGAATTGTCTTAGATCATTGCATTGCTCAGAAGAGCTAAGTCTAACAAAGTGAGTCATTGCACAATGTTGCTCTTACTGTGTACAGCGTTCTCCTAGTTCTGCTCACTTTACTCAGCATCAGTTCATGCAAGTCTTTCCAGGTTTTTCTGAAGTCCACCTGCTCACCATTTCTTATGGAATAATAGTATTCCATTACATTCATATACTACAGCTTATTCAGCCATTTCCCAATTGATGGGCATCCCCTCAATTACCAATTCTTGGCCACTACAAAAAGAGCTGCTATAAATATTTTTGTACATGTGGGTCCTTTTCCCATTTCTATGATCTTTCTGGGATATAGCGCTAGAAGTGCTGTTGCTGGGTCAAAGGGTATGCACAGTTCTATAGCCGTTTAGGCATAACTTCCAAATTGTTTTCCAGAATGATTGAATCAGTTCACAACTCCATTAGTGTTACAATTTTCCTATATCTTCTCCAACATTTATCATTTTCCTGTTTTGTCATGTTAGCCATTCTGATAAGTGTGAGATGTACCTCAAAGTTGTTTTATTTTGTGTTTCTCTAATCAGTAGTGATTTAGAGCATTTTTTCATATAATTCTATATGGCTTTAATTTCTTCATCCCAAAACTGCCTGTTCATAAAGGATCTCACATTTAGAAACGTACCATCTGCTAACTTACAGTTAATAGACAGTCTAAGAATTTACTGCGTGATTCTTAGCACCTTCTGTTCCCTTTTCTGCCACTTTTCCATAGTTACTGCAGAAGCAAAGGAGGTTGCACAGGGTTGGGGGTGATTTACATTTCCTTTTGTTTTGTGAGTTGCTGTGGCCAAAGTGATTGCTTACTGATGATAATCTCGGTGTACTAGGCTTGTCCTCAGAAAACATGCTTATTCTGTTGCAAGGACCCTATTCAAAGCACGAGAGACTTTTTTTTTTTTTTTTTGGTGAGGGCATTTGGGATTAAGTGAGTTGCCCAGAGTCACACATGTAGTGAGTATTATGTGTCTGAGGCTGGATTTGAACTCAGGTCCTCCTGACCTCAAGGGCAGTGCTCTATCCACTGTGCCACCTAGCTGCCCTGAGAGACATTGTTGAGATGGTGTTCTGCTTGACTTAGATTTTGGAACCTAGGTTAATCTCCCTGCCATGATGTTGAGGCATCAGAATAGAACTTTTTGAAGGACCTTATTATACAAGTTTTGCTGTGATTTCTTTCACCAAACCAACTTAAGATCTCTTATATTTGTGTCTTCTACCATCATTCCCAGCCATTCTTCTCCTTTTTTTCCCTGGCAAATTAGCTAAAATTCTCCTAATTCATTTATCCTACCTCTACCTCAGAGTCACCAGGATCTTATCCTTCCCACAAATATATCTTCAAATGGTTCTGAGGATTTACTTCCTCCATGGAACCTTTGCCCAGATAATGAGAGGTGGTAGCTTCTTATAAGAAATCAGAAAGGCCTATTCCTGAAGCCCAGTCCATAGTAATATTCATGATTATAATAGTGATAATAGTTAGCATTTATATAGTTCTTTCAGGATTTTAAAGCACTTTACGTATATTATTTCATTTGATACTCAAAACCACCTTGTGAAATAGGGCTATTATCCCCATTTTGGAGATGAGTAAACTAAGGTAGGCAAAAGTTAAGTGACTTGCCCAGGTTCACACAGATTTAAACTCAGACCATCTTGATTTCAAGTCCCGTACTTTGTCCATTGAACCTTCTAGGAGCCTAGATCATGGAGGCACACGTGGAGAACCTTAGTGGAGGTTGGTTTATAAAGAGGCTACTCTGGGCCAATAGGATTAAGAGCATGAAGGAAATCAGAGATTGCCTCCTTCAGCCACTTCTTTTTATAGATCAGGAAACTCAGACTTAAAGAGGTAAGTGACTGGCCCAGAGTCATACAACTAATAAGAGCCAGTTGGGATTCACACCTTGGATTCTCTTGACTCCAAATCCAGTGTGCTTTCCATTGTATCACTATGGCTCTTCATGGAGCAAAGAACAACCAGAGATCCCATGTGGGATAAAGTTGGTGGGGGACCCAATTCTGTATTGACCCACCTCCAAATCCAAGGATGCCCTAGAACCAGAAGATCTGGAGCTACCTACAGACATGAATGTAGGTAAAGACATAGTCTCTGATGTTAGTATGGGAGGTTTACAGGACATTGGTTTCAGTTCAGTCATTTTTCAGTCATTTCTGACTCTATGTCATTTGGGGTTTTCTTGACAGAGGTACTGGAGTGGCTTGCTATTTGTTTCTTTAGCTCATTTTACAGATGAGGAAACTAAAGCAAACTAGGTTAAGTGACTTATCCAGGATCACACAGCTAGTAAATGTCTGAGGCCAAATTTGAACTTAGGAAGATGAGTCTTCTGACTCCAGGCCTGGCAGTCTATCCACTGCATCACCTAGCTGCGCCAACAGTACATGGGTTACTTCGAAATAACGAGACCTTATTCTTAGACCCATCAAAGCATTTGACTTCTTCTTGATCTGTCTGTGATGCTACTCTGAGGCCATGCTACAAGAACCTTCCTTGATTTGCTACAGAGCTGACTTCTGCCTGCTAACCAAAAGCTTCAGCACACCTAGTTCTGTTTTCTTCTGGTTCAAATGATTCCTTTGCTTAAGATGTATCTTCATTGTGACCTTCTATGGACTCTGGAACACCTCACTTTTTCCCAGATGAAATCCCTTTCATGCATTCAGAGCCACTTCCCTCTACCTTATAGCACTTCCCATTTACCCATGTCTAAGCATACCACTCTATAGCACACAAAATGTACTTAGTCCTGTGCCTTTACATAATAAACATCTTTAATTTGTGTGTTTAAGTGATCTGGAAATCACATTTTTAAAAAGTAGTAAATTCTTGGAGGCTGGAATTCTTACTTTATTTACTTTATGTGAAACATTAGCATAGAGTTACATTTGGGTTATTTACATCTTTTTATGACAATTTTACTAGTACCATTACAACTAAAGTTTTCTTTTCTGTCCTAGAAATGGCTTGAACTTTTTCTTTAAATTACTTGCTTGGATTTATACGGGTTCTGCAAGTATGTTCTCAGAAGCTATACATTCATTATCTGATACATGCAACCAGGTAAGAGATTTCAGACTTTGCTAATAAAGCAGACTTTTCCTGAATTTTGTATTGAATGCTGAAACATTTGTGGATGAGATAATTTCTTGAGTTGGATGGTGGGATGGATTGAAAAGTATATTAACCTTGACCCAGTGACAGAAGGGAAGAGAGTGAATTAGAATTGCTAAGGTTCATTTTATAGTTCTGCCATGGTACATAACATTCTAAAGTACTTTTAAGACAAGTCCCAGAGGAGCTTTCTGGCAGTATGCAAAGGGTCACTCTGTGCTGTAATGATCTCTCTGCCACTTTAAATATTGACATAGAGCTTTACTATCTTTTAGAAATTTAGAAAATATAAATGTACGTAGCTAATGAATTCACATTTAGGAAAAATGTTGACCTTGTGATTTGGACCGTCTCTGTCTCTACTTTCATAACAATGTGGACAGAGAGAGAAGAATGGTTCTTGGAAAAAGAAAAATATATATATATTAAAATTTATCCTTCTGACTTGGATTCATTTAAACTTATGTGCCTCAGACCCCAAAACTAAAGTACCCATTTATATTTAGATAGTAAACATAACTTTTCTTCACAAATGTACAATTTCAGATGATCAGATAACTGAAAATTTTTTCATTCATATTTTTGTAAAGCATTTGAGATTTTCAAAATGTTGACTTCATAACAACCCTGTGAGGAAGGTAGTGTAAATATCAGCAACATTCCTACTGACTTTGAAATTTTTAAGATTATGCTTTTCTAAAGAAAAACATACATTATCAGTTCAGAATTAATCTCACAACTAGCCTAATTAAGTTCGTTATTAATTATAGTTCATTGATAAAGAGGATAAAAATGAGGTTCTTGCCATATGGGTGAATTTTACTTATTTTCTGGAATTTCGTATTTTTTTTTTATTCAACATACACAGTTAAGCACCTATATACATATAGCTCTGTGCTGGGCTGTGAAGGAGATTCCCCAAGCCCTCATGCTTTTAGTCTCCATGGAGCTTATGATCTAGTTGAAAGGACAAGACAAATACTTGAAAAGTTAAAAAACAATGCAAGATGAGAGTACAAGAACTAATACAATAAGGTAGCATATAATGAAATGGTGGGTGAATGGTAGGTGGCTTGGAATGGCCAGAGGAAGTTTTTTGGAGAGGAATGAGAAGTCAGCCATATATTAAGGAATATAGTATTAGTTAGATTTTTATTCACCTTTCTGTTGGGTTTTAGACCCATTTAAAATTACATCTTCATGAAATCATAAGCTTTTATGTGAAACCTATGTCTAAGTGTAAGTTTTGGTTTTATTGACTTTAATTTTCTGTTTAAAGTTTCTATTAATTTGTACAATTTGACATTCGATGTTAATTTAAAAAGGCGTGGATTAGTATTAATAATAATAATAATTATAATGATATTCCTTAGCTCTTTGTTGAATCCCTGAGTCCTTGCTTTACCAAATAACAATGAGAAATCTAAAGAAAATAGAAAGCACAGCCCTTACCTGCCCTGGAGGAGCTTATGGTCTGACTGTGGGAGCAGCTGCATAACTTGTGGGTACCTGAAAGAAGTGTAGAAAATTTCAGTTACATATGATAAGATGTATGATATGTCAGCCCATATACACACAGGCTGAGGGAATTTATAAAGAGTAAAGAGGGATCAGCTCAAATTGAGGCAGGTTTATCATTGAAAAAAATTTTTTAGAACAGAAGACTTTCTAGAAAGTGAAAATTAAAATTTGGTAACTCTTCAGGCTAACTTACAAATTTAACACTACCACTTAAAAGATCAATCAGATCTTATAGAATTAAATAAAATTTTCGTAGTTTAGATGGAAAAAAACTAGGTAGACAGAATTACCATGGAATTGTATGGAGAGTAGAAGCAAGAAAGGTATAGGGGACTTACCCTTCCAGACAATTTGTATAAAATGACAACTGTCAATAATGTCTGGTACTGTACTGTATTAAAAGAATTAGAAAAATAGACCAGTGAAATAATTGAAGTCTTAGAAGTAGATGCAAATATATACATATATAATATAATATACTTATGTAAAATCTTACATTTTTATATTTCATAGATGCTATTAAGGAAAATGGATAGTAATATGAAGAGAAATAAATTTAAATACATATTTCATAATACCCAGCACAATAAACTCAAAGATTAGTGAGTTAAGTTTTTTTTTGTTTGTTTTGCTTTTTGATGAGACAATCGGGGTTAAGTGACTTGCCCAGGGTCACACAACTAGTAAATATCAAGTATCTGAGGGTGGATTTGAACTCGGGTTTGGGTACTCCTAACTCCAGGGCTGGTACTCTATCCACTGCGCCACCTAGCTGCCCCATGAATTAAGTTTTTAAAAGATGTAACATTTATGCTTATCTCGTATATGGAGGAAATACAAATTCTTGACTATTGAATTAATAGAAGAAAAAATAATTAGGGACAAAGTTGATGGGCTTGTAATACAAGAATCAGGAAAAAAAGGCTTTTATACAATTAAAAGCAATAAAACTAAAAAATAAAGGCAACAAAATGGGATGAGTATTTGATAGGTGAAAACTTGATTTTAAAAGTTCGCAGGGAACTAGTTACAAAACCTACCCTTCTTGTACTTAGTCTCTAATAGGCAGATGATCAGAAGGTTCTAACAGAAATTGGCAAAAGACAACTAGTAGATAAATACTTGAAAAAATGATGGACCTCACTACTAAGTAAAGAAATATAGACCAGAAAAATATACAAGATATCCTTTCGCACTCATTAACAAAGATAAAAAACGTTAAAACTAATTGTTGGTAGCTTTGTCAATGATGGGTATATCATACTCATTGACGGCAGTGCAAATTGGTCCTACTTTTTTTGTTTTATGCAACAATAGCCATATGTCAAGAGTAATTCCACTCTTGGAAATATTCCTGAGGAAGTAATGAAAGGAAAAAAAATTATGCATTTGTGGGAAAATATTTACAGTTTATTTACAAATTTATAGTTTATTTATAATTTACGATTTATTTGCAAAGAACTCATATACCTAATACACCAAACAGTGTTTAGCACAGTATTCCTTCACCTTTCTCAGAGTTCAGCCAAGAAAACCTGAGAATAGACAGCAGGAAAAGGCCTTTGAGCAGCTAAAACTAAAGATGACAGAAGTAAATGGAATGAATTTCCTACATTCCTAAGATAATTTCTCATAAACCTATTTTACTGTTACTTGATAGGCAATTCTCACAGTCATAGTTCTCTGGTTTCAAAGCCCAGGGTGGATTAGAAGAGAGAAGTTCAGGAAGGCATGTGGCTACAAAAGGGAGGAGATAGAGAAACTATAAAATAATAGAAAAAGGATATATGTAGCAATTTATGTCAGATTGTCCAGTCACCCTCAGGGCACTGTGTATTATAGAAGAGTGCATTATATGTATTTTAGAATAGCTTCCTAATGATGCCCTAAGTCTCAGGTGTCAAACATGGAATTGTTGCCACTGCCTAAACCAGACTAAAACGTAATTTGGAAATGTTTAACAACTAAAAATATAATAGAACATAGATACTGTTAATACGGAGTTTCTGAAGTCACAGTATGCCTGTAGGAATCCTTGTGTACAGTTTGGAGGTTCACATTTTCTTTCTGAATTTGAAACCACTGCCCTAAATCATGAAGAATCAGTCATTCAGCAAACATCTGTTAGGCACCCTACACTGTACCTAGGCATTGGGCATTCAGAAACAAAAGGTTCAGCTGTAGTTAGGATGTTTCTAAGAATACGAGGACTTTTTAAAACCCATCTAAAATAGTTAAAATTTTTGAAAGTTTGGACATTTAAAGAGAAACTTGAGTTTTCAGGATGGTTTACTTAAAGTGTTTCTCTGATACTGAGACATATTTAAGGATACTAGTTGTTGCTATTTCCTAATGGCTTTTCCTGTGTAAATGATGCAAATTGTTTTGAAACAGTGCAGACTCATGGTAACATTTTTTGTCTTTGCTTTATAGGCTTTATTAGCATTAGGCATCTCTCAGTCTGTACGAACACCAAACTCTACTCATCCGTAAGTACATTGTCTTTATTTTTCTTTTCCTTTTGGGGTAATTATTCATTAGAGATGAGTGACTGTATTTCAAATAATTTCTGTGTTTAATGTGCCCTTACTCACACTTATGCCTGGAATAACTTTCTCAACTCTTATTTTTCAAAATATGCTTTAACTTTAGGCAGCTCGGTGAGACAGTGGATAGAGTGCTGTGCCTGGAGTCAGGAAAACTCGTCTTCCTGAATTCAAATCCAGGCTCAGACATTTACTAACAGTGTGACCCTGGGCAAGTCACTTAACCCTGCTTGCCTCAGTTTCCTCATCTGTAAAAATGAGCCAGAGAAGGAAATGGCAAACCACTCCAGTGTATTTACCAAGAAAACCCCAAATGGGGTCTTGAAGAATTGGATATTACCGAAAAATGACTTAACATTCATTAGGTTGTTTATTTTTGTTATATCAGATTAATAAGGGGAAGGGTTATTTTTGAAATAGGAATTTGAACTTTTTTACTCTCCTTGTCTTTGTCATCTTTGTATTTGAAAATCAGTAAAACCTCATATTTGTAATACAGATTTAGATTTTGGGGTGATAGTTTATCAGAGCTAATAAAACTATCATATGTAGTATGATAAATGCTGCTGTTAAATTTCCCCTATACCATTTATTTTGCTTTTGTGATATGGAATGCACATTGTATGGATTTAAAATTTCTCTTTTCAGAGCCCTTAAGCGCGTATTTTGGTTCTGCCATGGTGTCATTAATAATTCAATGCACTAATTATATTTTAATTCCACTTGTATGGTAATATAGAAATTTTAAATGATGTGGATGAATAATTTTTAAACAAAGATGTACATTAGATTTTGGGAACAGCATTCCAAAAATACATTATAGTTTAGACATCTCTTCTTTTTGTTTTGTTTTGATGAGACAGTTGGGGTTAAGTGACTTGTCCAGAGTCACACAGCTAATAAGTGTCAAGTGTCTGAGGCCAGATTTGAACTCAGATCTTCCTGACTCCAGGGCTAGTGCCCTATCCACTGCGCCACCTAGCTGCCCTCATCTCTTCATTTTGTAGTTAAAGGCAGAGCACTGCTCTGCTTTTCCTAGATTCTGGCGAGCTTATGCCTAAGAATTTCAAGTTTCCATTCAAATCAATCCTCTAGATGTCCTGATACTACCCTCCATATGTGCCATGTATCATGTTGTGGATGGAGGAGCAAAATGTAATTATCAGTTAAGTAATTAATAGGTTGATGTCACAATTCTTGACTGAGTCCAAGTGGATTTGTTTTATGAAGTTTAGATTCAATTAAAGGTTCACACTTGAGGACCTAGAGGGCCACACGTGACCTTGAGGCTGCAGGTTCCCCTCCCCTGGTCTGTAGACCTTCATGGCTCTTCATGAAGCAGTTTAAAGCTGAGATAAAAGTTTCTTCTCAATAATAGTGAGAGAGCAGTTTTCATTTAAAGTTCTTGTTTAAATTTTCATTTATCAGTCAAGATCTTCTTAAGACTTGTGTATTAGAAGTAAGTTTTCCAGAAAAAATACTTTGTAAGTAATAAATTTCTTTTGCTGCTGTAATCTGTCACAGTTCTCTTCCCCTTTTTTCTAGCTGTTTATGAATACATTGTCCGAAGATGCTAAAAAAATTTTGGATGAAAAAATTAAATATAAAAGAAACTGGAAGACCTACAGTGAAACTTATAAGCATAGTAATAGTGCTTACAATTTGTTGAACTGTTAAGAATCAATAAGTATACAGGATCAAATTAAAGATAATATAAATCCTAAACTGGGTGCTCATAAAGACTAAAGAATTTAATTAGAAACTATATTGCAAGGAAACTTAAATGCTTCCTGCTCATTAAATATCTGAATGCTTTTTAAAAAAAGATTAAATTAATTTCATCAGCAGCTGTGGTACATAATATTAAAGTAGTATGATTAAATCAAAATAAGTTGTATGGAAAAGGAATTAGAAAAATATCCAAATTAAATAGTGTACACTTTATTTTATGTATTTTCAAGGAACTTGTAGTCACTTCTAGTTCCAGTATTATTTTTCTGATTAGTTATGATTTTAGCACTTTAATTTTGATGAGCTATCAAACTATGACAAATGCACCAAGGTTTTTTTTTTCTTCTTTTCTATTTTCATTGAGATTTTAAAAATATGTATAAAAAGGAAGTTTTTTCTTCTATATTAACAATTTTATTTTTTCTGTTATTTTAGATATGGTTTCTCAAATATGCGCTATATTTCCTCATTAATTAGTGGCGTTGGTATTTTTATGATGGGTGCAGGACTTTCTTGGTACCATGGAATCATGGGATTACTTCATCCTCAGCCTATAGAATCTCTTCTCTGGGTAATATAATCTTTTTTGGTTTTAGTCACATGAAATAGTGTTTTGTTTAAGAAACTGTAAAAATACATTAGAACTTCCTTTTAATACTGCGGTTATTGAATAGGGTTAACTTATGCCTTATAGAGTGGTGACATTATATCAGAATTTATAAATGTAATTGTATTTCAAAGGATGTGTTCTGATGAATGAATGAAAAAACGTTTACTGAATACTTACTGTATTCTGAATAATGTGCCAAGCACTGGGAATATAAATAGAAAAAAGAAAATCGTCCTACTTTCAGAAGGACTAAGGGTCAACAGCATAGTGGATGACAAAGCTCAGGAAGGCCATAGGGTGCCTGTCTACCTCGTTAAAATGTAAGGTCTGTGAGAGTAGGGGTTGTTTTGTTCTTTGTATTTGTATCCCCAGTGCTTACTTAGCACAGTACCTGGCACATAATAATAGGTACTTAATGAATGCTTTTTTTTTCTTTTTTTTGCCTAGGCAGTGGGGTTAAGTGACTTGCCCAGGGTCACACAGCTAATGAATGCTTCTTGATTAATGTCCAGATATGTATTTGTAAGAGTGAGCTTGGGATACTAGACTTTTCCTCATTTCATTTGTGACTAGTTTCTCTTCAGAAAAGATAATGTAATTTATATATAATGTCTTGATTTTGAGAAATTTATACAAATTTATAGATACCTTGTTCTTTTGGTATTTGTCTCATTTGCATTGTAAGTGTGATCTGCGGCATATGAAATGAGAGAGGTACAATGACTAGTTCAAAATCAGACATTGGACAATTGGCTAATTGGTAAATAGAATGCAAGTTTGGAGCTCTTAAAGACTATTGTCTTCTGGCAGATAAATTGGCCTTCAACATTTCTGCCACCTAATTAGATTTGAAACCCAGAAATACATACCAAGATACTAATCTTTTTTTGTGGAATGTAATATTTTGAAGTCCTTTGGTGAAATTCCCTATCCTTCCTTTGTTGGGTAGATGTATTTACATTTTTTGTCTTACCTACCCATAGGTTAGAAGAAAACACTGTGTAGCAGGATTATTGAGCCTTATGGTAATTTCTCTCTCCCTGCCACTTACCTTTAAAAAAGAACAGCACACTCTTCCATTCCTTATCTCTTTAATATTCTCTCATTTTTAATTTTCTGATTCCATTAGTCATGGTAAAATGAAAAGAAACACAGAAGAGCCTTTCTGTGTTCCTCCTTAACTGAGGACTGGACTGGCTGTGGGACAGTGAATAGAATGGAGAGGGCAGGAGAGTAATGTCATATTCTGCTTATTGAGTGACTTCTGGAACCAGCTAATGGGATCTGTGAGTTAGAAGAGTAGAAATTCTTCTCTGTACCTTCAGTCTTCCTTGTCTTTTTCTTAGGGACCCCTAAATTTTTAAAAAGCCCTGAACCCTTTAAAATACCTCCTTGGAATACCATTGGATGTCAAGGTTATCTACTCAGCCTTTTCCATCTGAAACTTGCCTAGTTGCTCATAATCCATTTTTTAAGTAGACAGATACTTGAGGCATATAGGATCCCTGGTAGAAGTTACTTTAAAGTTCACCTTGTTCAGACCCCTCATTTTACATATGCAAAAGGTGAGGCCTAGGGAAATAAGATGACAAGTAGTAAATGGCAAAGCTGGGATTTTTGTCTAGGTCCTCAGAATCCATAGAACCCCTAGTCTGTTTTTGAGTAGTTAAGTAGATATTTTCATATCTGCTTTATACACTTCTGTGTCAAGCTTTCTGAATAAATTGAATTTGACAAGGCCAAGTTTTTAAAGTCATCCTCTTGAAAATTTTTAAAATAAAAATCAAACATGTAATCAGTTTCTAAAGCTTTTGTTTGAAGGGCATTTTCCCTTATGCAGGCATTGTATATTTCATGATACTAAGTTGATTAGTTTTGTATAAAGACCTAAGTAGTCTGTTGGAATTAAAATCTGTGTTCCATTTTTAGGTTTTACAAAACTGATAAATAGATTTATGATTGTTCACTGAAATATTCATGCTTTGCTTTAAAAATTTTTGTTTTCTAGGCTTACTGTATTTTAGCGGGATCATTGGTGTCTGAAGGAGGTATGCACTTTCATGAAATACACTGTTATTCCTACAAATTAATTATATTTTAGGAAGTTTTTAGTTCCTTAAAGTCCTGAGAACAGTTTTTCCAAACTTAGTTGGCCTTTAGTTGCTATTTACTGAATTCCTACTTTGTATGGTGCTCTGTTAATAAGGCCCCCTGTCAATATAGGGCCTCTCCAGGATGTAAGAGATCTGAGTATCTGCTTTTCGTTACATTACAATAATAATAGTAATAACAACAATAATAGTATTTATAGACTGCTTAAGACCCCATATCAATACGTGTTAAGTAGTGGAAATTGAATATGAAAGTATAGAGGACTGATTAGATTGAGGTGTTGAGGACAGTTGTTAATTAGGAAATAGTTTTGTAGCATGATTTTAAATTCCCTTTGAAAGCTTCAGCTATGTGACAGAGGCTAGTTCTTTGCCATGCAGAGAGTTCTATATTCGTTCAATATGTGCTAGTCATATTTTTATGTTCCTTCTCTGGTTCTTGTATGAAATTGATCTGACTGCATTGTACATTACTCTGTTCATATTTGTAGAGCACAAGTAACAGGCACATTTTACATGAATGCTTTTCTTTTCAGCAACTCTCCTTGTTGCTGTAAATGAACTTCGACGGAGTGCTCAAGCTAAAGGAATGTCATTTTACAAGTATGGTACGTTTCTTACAAATTAGACGAATTGCTTCTGTTAACTTCTGTTAACTTTAAGTAAGTTTATTAGCAGTCAAATATCCTTATAGAGGTGTGCATAATAATGTAGCCTAGTGCCATCTGTAAGTAAATAGACTATTATTTAAATTAAACCTTAAAAATTTTGGCATAAATCCTTTGCATTTTTTCATATTTTTGATTATTTGTGGAAGTATTAGGATTTTTGTTTTGTTTTGTTTTTTTGTATCCCCATGGCCTTGCATAGTGCCTTGTACATAGTAGGTATTTAATAAATTCTTGTGAAATTATAATTGTATATACTAGTATTTACAGTTAAACTAAAAAAGTCTTATTGCCCAATATGTAGATTTCTGCATATCTTTATAAATATGCTATTCTTATTTGTACTTCAGTTTTAGAATGTGTATTTAAAATGCTATGCCCACTTAAGATTTCTGAAGGTTTCACTTTTGTTTTTCTCATTTTCAAATGATTAAGTAATGGAAAGTCGTGATCCCAGTACAAATGTGGTGTTATTGGAGGATGCTGCAGCAGTCTTAGGAGTGGCACTAGCAGCTACTTGTATGGGTCTGACTTCTTTAACAGGTAACTAATTTCCTAATTTAAAGATGATTTGGTTGAACAGATTAAAAATATTTTCTAGTATATAAAAACTTTTAAAAAGCATAGGATTATTTTATTGTAGGCTACTAAAATATCTCTTTCAATGGCAAGGACTTTAACCTAGGGTCCATGAACTATTTCTTAAGAATAGTTTTATAACTGTAATTTAGTATAATTGATTTCCTTTGTAATTTTATGTGTATTTTTTTATGCATTTAAAGACTTTATTCTGAGAAGAAGTTCCATAAGTTTCCCCAAAGGGGTGCATGACACAAAAAAGGTTAAGAACCCCTGCTTTATGGAATAGGATACTGTTACTAGTGTACTATATCCAGGATAGATTTAGGAAAGTCAACAGTAGACTTTCTATAAAGCTGATTTTGTTTTCCTTTTTATTCTATTGTAAAATTAGATATATAAACAAAAAAAAAAATCCAATGATGGCAGGGTTTAAGGTGGTGATTGGATCTGTGCATAGCATTTATTACAGTATTGGTTTTGCCTAATTTTTGGAACTTTGACACTCTTTTCCAGGAAAGAGGCACGCCATCATGATTGATATCTAGTCTCTTTGTTACTCCATTCCTCCACTCACTGTACCTTGATATTAATTACTTCTTTTATACCTGAGGAGTTCCAGTATTCATAGGACATGAGTATAAGAGCTATACATCTATAGTCATAGATCTTACAACTTAATTTCTATTCTGGGCATTACATTAACAGTTATACTGAAATGTTACTGCTCTTCATCAATAAGTGCTATGACCTAATATTGTAAGCACTTAAATTCACTGCTTACTAGACCTAGGTTAGAACATCACTTTTTACTGCAAGGTCTGACCATATAACATTTTGTATGTCAGGCTTCAAATTTTTTGTTTTGAAGGCTTCTGTTTTGCAAAGGAAAATATTGCCCTACTTACTTTAAAAAATTTTTTTATTAATTTATTTTGATTTATCAATAATCACTTCCATAAATTTGAGTTTTAAATTTTTTTCTCCCTCCCTCCCCAAGATGGCGTGCAATCTGATACAGGCTTTACTTATACATTCCTATTAAACATATTTTCACAGTAGTCATGTTGTAAGGAAAAATTAGAACCAATAGGAGGAACCACCAGAAAGAGGAAACAAAACAAAACAGAAGAAAAAAAATAGCAAATAGTATGCTTCGATCTGCATTCAAACTCTGCCTATTTTATTTTATAATTCTGAGATAATTTTGTTATTAAAATGTTCTTTATGTTGTATTAAACAAAATATTGGTAGCTATGGATACTAGCAAAGAGTAAAACCTTTGATCTCATTCTTTGAATATATAAAAATTAAATATTGCATAATTTATTGCATAATAGGCAGCTAGGTAGTACACTGGATAAAAGTGCTGGGCATGGTGTCAGGAAGACTAGAGTTCAAATCCTACCTCAGACACTTATTGGCTCTGTGACCCCTGAGCAAGTCACTTAATCTCTGTTAGCCTCAGTGTCCTTATCTGTAAGATGGGGATAACAACAGCATCTACTTTGTAGGGTGGCTGTGAGGATCAAATGAAATAATAATTGTAAAATGCTTTGCCCAGTGCCTGACACATGGTAATTGCTATGTAAGTATTAGTTATTATTAATGATATGTAAAATATCAGAGAGAAAAAAACTGCAATTGGTAAAATGTATAGAAAACATTAACAGGAAACATTTTTTATAAAAAAAATGCCCCTTTGCTAATAAAATTATAGGTTTTGGTTTTAGAAATCCAAAAATATATGAAGAATTAATATAAGTACATGAATTCAGTGCTCAAATCCAATTTTGTGTGTCCAAAGATAATGAGCAACATAAGTCATCATCATATAGAAAAATGTATAACCATGCACTTAAAAACATATCAATTAAAAGTAAGCTTAGGGTATTTCATTTCTGTTAAATTTTTAAAAACAAATATAAATGTTAATTCTCATTTATAATGAGATAAAAACTGTTGGTAAATATATACACTGCTTGTGGTACTGTAAATGAATCCTGTCTGGTAATATGCAACATAAACCCTTCTGTGTTTACTCAGTAGTTCAAAATAAAAACAGTAATTCCATAAAAATATTCATGTCTGGTTTTTAGAATCATAGCTTATTAGAATTAGAAGGAAACTAATAGATTATCTGGTCTAACCTTATTTTATAGATGAGGAAATTGAGACTTAAAGTGACTCTAGGTCCCTCAGGTAGTAAGGCATTTAAATAGTAAGCAGTGGAACTGAGGCCTGAATCAAGGCCTTTGACTCGAAGTCTATTGTTTAAAACTGGTTTAAAAACCAGTGAAAATGGCTCGTTAGTGAGAATGGAACCACAGTAGGCTATTAAATGTGATAAATATGTGTTCTGGAATGTTCTGTCCTTTTTGCCTCCTGGCTTCTCAGGCAAAATCCTTTCCTATCTCTTTGTGTTAGTGTCTTCCCTCTGTTGAATATCTCCAATTTAGCATGTGTGTATCTTTATCTATCTGTCTGTCTGTCTGTCTATCTATCTATCTACCTACCTATCTTGTTTGTATGTAGTTGTTTACATAGTGTTACACTCATTAGACTGTGAGCTCCTTGAGAGCAGGAACTGTCTTTTGCCTTTCTTTGTATTCCTAGCACTTAGTGCAGTGTCTGGCCTAATAAATCCTTGCTAATGTACTCATTATGTTTTGTGTTGATGCACAGTAATAATTAGATGGAATAATGAGAGAGAAAAAAGCAGAACACAGAACATACATAGGTGTAGAGTACAGGTATGTAAAAACAGATGCTTTTATGTTGTAATAGAATCATAGTAATTTAGAGCTGTAATGGATTTCAGAGAGCTTAAAAAAGATTGGAGGAGGGAAATTTGGAGCAGTTTTAGAGTTTAATATCCATTTTTCCCCCCTGGGAATTTATTCAAGTAAAATTTTAAGGTCATTCTAAATGTAGGCAACTAGATTTTTATCGATTTCCTTTTTCTGTTTTAAACTGATTTTGAACTTTAGGAATTGAGCTGCAAACATTTTATTATGTGGCCATTAAGAAGTCACTTCGGGCTTTGTATATCTCTTGTTGCCCAGAAATATGCCTCTTGCATTTTTAAACCTAGTTACCTCTGCCTTCATTCACATAGCATGGTCAAATTGGGTGTTTGAAGATAACACATAGAAATTCTTCTTGTGTCAAATTTTATTTTTATTAGCAAGTCAAATTATTACTGTTTGTGCTATTTTATCTTATTTAACTAACATGCCAGTTATCAAATGAAAATAGTATTTTAAGTGTGAATATTAAGTACCCCACAATTGTCAAACACAATTTAACTTTTTTATTGCATTTTTAGAACTTATTGATAATTTTAAATATCCCATTCATTTTCTAATATGTCTCTTCATATAAAGTATTTATTAAAGAATATTAGCCAGTAAAGAACTACTGAGAGAAGAATATATTAGAATCTTAATGGAAATAGACCCCCCCCAATCATTTCACTTAACCCCCTAATAGTTAAAGTAATGATAATATGATCAGCTTCCCTATGTCAGCTTTTCTTCAAAATAGCTGTATCTAAATTTTTCTGTGACAGTACATATATCTTTTTTTTTTTTTAAGGTAGTTGGGGTTAAGTGACTTGCCCAGGGTCACACAGCTAGTAAGTGTCAAGTGTTTGGTCTGAGGCCAGATTTGAACTCAGGTCCTCCTGACTTCAGGGCCGGTGCTCTATCTGCCGTGCCACCTAGCTGCCCCAACAGTATATATCTTAAAACACTTGTAGGAGTACTACTGAGCTTGTTCATCTAATTGCTTTTAGCATCTTGAAAATTTGGTTTTTGATTCAAATTATCACTTAGCCACAGTTTTAAAAAAGCTTATAATTTGTCAATGATGAACAGAACTACTTTTATTAAAGATCTCTTCTACCTGACTTAACATAAATCTTTGCAGTCAAATATATAAGAATTTCTCTTTGCTCTAGTAGTATGATTATTTCACATGAATTACATTTTACAGATTAACATGCTGAGATAAAAATAAGTACAGTGACATTTTCTAAAACTATTGATTAAAGACATCCTTAAAAGCTTTTGCTAGCTCGTTTTGACATGACTTACGTAAAGGTATAACCAGTACTACAAGATAAGGCACGATCAGGGCCACAAAGGGAGTGGCAAAGGGATTTGGGAGTTGACAGGAGGAACAGATCACTTCTGTCCAGAGGGGATCATGAAGGACCTGAAGGAGAGTGGTGTCTTTTAACTGAGACTTGAAGGATAAATAAGATTTCCAGCCCTGCGGGAAGGTGGCCTGGGATAGGGAATAACTGAACCAAAGACACAGAAATGGGAAAAACAAAAATAAGAGTAAGTGGTGATTGTTGCAGATTTACTGGAGTGCAAGATAGATACAGATTGCTGTGAGCTAAAACTGGAAAATTAGGTTCATCTAGGCAGTAGAGACACTCTGTAGTTTGTATTGGAGTAGTTAAAAACTAGAGACTGAGAGGAGGTTGTTATTTTAGTGGGTTAGGGAAAAGGCATTGAAGGCCTAAACCAGGGGGATAACATTGTTCAGTCATTTTTCATTCATGTTTAACTTTCTGTGACCCCATTCAGGGTTTTCTTGGTAAAGATACTGATAGAGTGGTTTGCTAGTTCCTTCTCCAGCTCATTTTACAGATAAGGAACTTAGGTAAACAGGGTTAAGTGACTTGTCCAGGGTTACACAGCTAGTAAGTGTCTGAGGCCAGAGTTGAACTCAGGAAGATGAGTGTTCCTGACTTCAGGTCAACACTGTATCCCGGGGATAACGTTAGGAATTAAAAAGGAAAGGATCAATTTGAGAGATGTTTTAGAGGTAGAAATATGACAAGAGTTAGTGATTTTTGGATCAAAGGGGTCAAATGGGGAAGTCAAGAAGAGGAATAGGTTTTGGTGGGGACACTGAATAAGAAGACAAGTTCAGCATTGGGTGCACTGTTCTTTGAGGACATCCAGACAAAGGTGTCCTGTAGGCCGTTGGAAAGGTAAGTCCAGAGATTTAGGAGTGAGGGTAGACTGAGAGTTTGGGGAGCCATCTTCATAGATGTAATAGTTGAATCTGTGAGAGTGAATGAAATAACAGAGGAAGAGGGTATAGAGAGAAGAGAAGAGGTTAGGGACAGAGCTTTCTTGAATCCCTCCATTGAGGTGGGGATGAGGAAACAGTAAAGGATAAAGAGAAGTGGGAAGAAAAAAAGGTAAAAGAGAACCAGTAGAATTTAGAAGGCAGGGGAGAAATAAAGAGAAAGTTCAGCATTGTCAAATGCTGAAGTCAAGAAGGATGAAGACTAAAGGCCATTCATAGATTTGATGTTAAGGGAGGTCCGTGAGACCTTTCAAAAAGTGGTTTCAGAGTAGTGGCAGCAGAAGACAGATTATGAGAGTTTAAGGTTGTAAGGAAATGGTAAACACCAGTATAGTATTAGGTAACTATGCAGTTTTACTTTTTAGTGGACTTTTACTAATTTTAGGACTACTGTGAAAAATTAAAAGTTATTAATAAAATAAGCAAAGTAGAGTTTTTTTTCTATTCCATCCAAAGGGTTAAATTTGTGACTGAAAATAATCTCATCAGTATGGAATAAAACTATTGTCCCAGTCACAAAAGATTTGTTAAATTTGTTGTAACAAATAAAAATGTATTTATTGGTGCTTGCTTTGGTTATCTGAATATTTCCTATAAATTCATAAATTGTAAAAGTAGGAAAGTAGTTATTTTCCCAAACTTCTGGGTTTTCTCATGATAGTTTTATGCTGCAAAGGAAGAAAAAATATTATGTTGCTGTTAAGTATTCAAAGAAATTTTCACTCTCTTAGTATTGTTAATATTTATGTTGTATATTTTATCTGAAAGCATTTTCAGCTCTCTCCCACGAAGCAAGAAATAGGCTGAAACTCTTGAATTCTTATAACTCCTCTTTGGAAAATTCTTGAAGTTATAAGAACTCCATTTATAATAAAATTGTAGTTTTTAGTGAATTTCATTAAAACAGTTTACTTAGGGAATCAGGAATGAACTTCATATCACCCAGTTTCCTATAACAGCTGTGTGATAGTGGAAAGATTCAAAGTTAGAAGGTATTACTAGTTATTTACTAGGCACCCAACTTAAACACTTTGACTCTTATCTTCCTCATTTGTAAAGTGAGAACATCAGTACTTGCATCGTCCTAGGTAATTGAGGAAAGTGGTTTTATAGAACTCTGAGCATTCTATAAATTTATGTTTTTTGGTTTTTTGTCCCCTGAACCCCAGTGACACATGGGGTGATTTGTCTGACAATATAAGGTGATAAAAATTAAATTTACTAACTTCAAATACATTTTATTCAGGCAATCCACTCTATGACTGCCTGGGTTCTTTAGGTGTGGGAACCTTATTAGGAGCAGTATCAGCGTTTCTCATCTACACAAACGCAGAAGCACTTTTAGGGAGGTCAATCCAGCCTGAGCAAGTGCAGCGGCTAACTGAACTATTGGAAAATGACCCATCAGTAAGGTAAGAATTCTTTTACTAGGACTAGCAAATTTTATATTTTTAAGCAAAGTAAAAAATGGGGAAAAAATATATATATATATATATACACACACACATATACATATACATTATATGTATATACACACACACACACATATACATATACATTATATGTATATATATATACACACACACACACATATTGAACCACTAATTATCACATTTTCAAGAGAGACTATAGAGCCTCACTGCTTAGAGCATTTAATAAAATTTTCTGAAATGGTCTAGGCCAAGGATGGGGAACCTTTTCAAGTTGGAAGGCTGCATTAATATTTAGCTGTAATCAAATAAGGCCCCCTTCAAAAAACTTCAGTTAGATATACTTTAAAATGTACATTATTTTGTAAAAATCTAACTACTGTGTACTTAATAATTTCAAAAAATGAAAACTATTTGTTAATTTTAAAGTTAACTAACTTTTAATGACTTTGTTGTGTCTGCTTTTTGTTGGAAAGTATTTGAATATTTGGTTGCAATAGCGAGGTCCACAGTTTCAGCTGATCCTCTTGATGGGTATCAGTCGTTTGTGACCTTAAGGGTGTCTTGATGGGTTAGGTAGGAGAATGTAGATTTGCAGCAATAAGTGGTTGAAAAGCAAGTAAGCATATTTCGGGCATGTTGCCAAAGGTGTGGGTATTCTACTGCATTTTCCCATATTTCAATTGGATCTTTCTTACCATCAAACAATGACTTTAAAATGTCATCTACTGAGAGTTCACTCAGTTTCATCTGTAGTTCTTTAGGTGCCTTGTTGATACCAGCTAGGTGAGTCTGAAGTGCTAATTTGAATGTGATGTCACGATTCTCAAAGTCAGTGAACCTTTCATTGTATTCCCCAATTAATAGATCTATAACAGTTGCATATTCTTCAAATGACTCCCATATATCATCCTGCTCATTAACGACCTTTGCTAACTGGGGAAAATGTTCATCCTAAGTTTCCTTTTGAAGAAGTGTTTTGAAAAAAGATAGCTTTTTTTGAAATGCTTGGATTTTTTGTCACATATCATATATAGACTTAGTTTTATCTTGCAAAGAAATATTGAAGTCACACAGAAATGCAGCATTGCTGTAGAAATCTTTCACTAATTCACATCGCTGATTCTGTTCTTCATAAGATTTAATTATCTGTTCTCACAAACAGAAAATTTTGACTAACACCTGTCCCTGTAATAGCCCATGCACTTTAGAATGATATGGCAAATCCACATTGAGTACCTTATCATTCATTGTTAGCATGTTATGAAACTAATGATGCTGTGTCACATTTGCACAAATATATGTAGTTAAAAATACTTGTAACTTTTTGCAAACTGTCACTTAAAATAGCTTTAGCACAGAGATTTTGCTGATGCAAGATACAGTGGAAAAAAATGAGAGCATCTGGGTCTATTAATACTTTTTTTATCTGTGCAATAAACCCTTTATGTTTTCCTCCTGGAAGGTGCAATGTATGTACGTACACTCACTAAATATACCAAATTCAGTCCAACTTCATGACATTTATCTTGAAAGTTGTTGAAGATATCTATTCCCTGTGTTCTGTTCACAAGAGTGCCCAAAGCAAGTAACTCTTCGTAGCAAAGAAAATCTTCTGTTATGACCTGAATGAAGTATAAAACCTGCACTGAGTCAGTAGTATGAGTTGATTCATCTAAAGCAATTGAATAACATGTTTTCCTTTTGAAGTATTGCATGAAGTTATTCTGTTAAGTTGAAGGCTATTTCATGCTGCTTATCAATTATGGTTCTCCTTGAAAGAGGCCGTTGTTTGTACTTTGAAACATTATCAGGGTCTAAGCATCCTACAACTTTGACAATGTATTCTTTCACAATTTCTATATCACTGAATGGCTTCCCTTTTTTGGGGAGTGTATAAGCTACTTTATAAGTTGCTTCAGTGACATTATTTCCAGATCTTATTGTTGCTTGAAAGAATTATCTTTGCTTTTGCTTTTCATTTTTTAATTTCTGCATTACAACCTTTCATGCCCCTCCCTCTAATTTAAAATATTTGTGGTCCTTATGAGTGTTATAATGCTGATGAGCATTGAATTTCTTTAATGTTGATATTGCAAGATCACAAAGCAAGCAAATCATCTTATCTTTAGCAGAAACAAGATAATATTGCAGTTCCCAATCTTCATTAAAAAATCTGTTTTCTTCCTTCAGTGTTCTCATAGTCATCTTTGACACAGTGGGCTGTTAAGCAGGCAGAATTAAAAACTACTGTTGAGCTGTGCACCTTTTCACAAATTCCACTTAAAATAGAAACAGTGCACCGTTGTCAGAAGCTGATAACAGACTGACATACTCAACCCCCATAAACTCTCACCAACCAGCCTCATGCGGTAGTGGTACCAGTCAGTCAGGGGAAGTTAGAACTAAATAATGAGCATAGCAGCAGTTGAGCCCTTATGGCTTATTAATGTTCTAATTGTGCCAGCCAATCTGGGAGGATTATTTTGTTGAAACTTATTTTATTCTTTGGTATTTTAAATAAGTTCATTTTTAAATAAAATAAAAATATAAAAGACAAACAAAAATGTATTAATAAAAGGATTCTGTAAAATTTGGATTCAGTCAAAAGGCTGCACTTAAGGACCTAGAAGGCCTCAGGTTCCTCACACCTGGTATAGGCACGACCTTGTTTGAAGCCAGTTGAATGTACTAGATGATCTCTTAGGTCTTTTAAGGGTCCTCATTTTTCTCTGATTCTACATTTTTTGAATTAAGGAGCTTTTAAGTGGCATGATGATAGAAGCTAGCAAAGTAGCTAACTCCACTTAATATGGAATTTTAACATTTTAAACAATTTTAATTTTAATTATGATTCAAACATTAAAAACATAACAGCTTGACAAAGTCCTGTTGCCATACTTCATTGTGAAGGGTGTGTCAGTGGGATGTGAATTTTAGGAGATTCTTTTGAGCTGGAAAGTTTTCAAGTATCGTCCCAATAGTAGTATGTGTTTAGTAGCTAAGTACTGAGAAGCTTATCACCTGTTAGTTGGTCACTAAATGATGTGTTCTTTGGGCATGGCAACCCATGAAACAATCAAACAAAAAAACTGAAATGGTCCTTAGTTTTGTGTGGCCTCCTACCAATATATAGTGATGTTGGCAAGGTCGTGTGAATGGTGCCAGAGGGTGATTAAAATAATAAAATTATATAAATTACATAAATTATATAAAAACATAGTAATTTGAATTTTTTGTTTGTTGTTTGTTAAGTGAGATGACTTGTCTCAGTGTTTTTTTTTTTCCCTTAGGCAGTTGGGGTTAAATGACTTGCCCAGGGTCACACAGCTAGTTAAGTGTCAAGTGTCTGAGGCTGGATTTGACCGCAGGTCCTCCTAACTCCAGGGCTGGTGCTTTATCCACTGCACCACCTACCTGCCCCTGTATCAATGTTTCTAAATGAAATCTAACAGCATAAGATAGTTGCAGATAAATGAAAGATTGGCTCACAGGTTCTCTTCAGAATTTAAAAATTTTTTTTTTTTTAGGCAGTTGGGGTTAAGTGACTTGGCCAGGGTCATACAGCTAGTAAGTGTCAAGTGTTTGGTCTGAGGTCAAGATTTGAACTCAGGTCCTCCTGACTTCAGGGCCAGTGCTGTATCCACTGCGCCACCTAGCTGCCCCTACAGATTATCTTTAGGAAGCACGAGTTGGCAGATTGGTTTCATCATCTACCCAAACGCAACAAGTAACAACATTTTGTGAAACATTTGCTTCTCTTGTCTTGCATTACATATGTTGAGTATAGCAAAACAAAACAAAACACCAAACATTATTAATATAATGACAGCTTATTTAATAATACATTGTTGGTGGGACTGTGAATTGGTCCAGCTGTTTAAGAAAACAATTTGAAATTATGCAAAAAATAAAGTTACTAAATTGTTCATACCTTCTACCCAGTGATCCCATTACTGGTCATATACCCTTAGAGAGTCAATGTTAGAAAGCAGTATCTAAAATAAAGCATTTGTAGCAGCACTCTTTGCCGCAGTAAAAAAGCAGAAAAAAAAAAATGGGTGCCTTTTGATTGGGAAATGGCTAAGCAAAAAACATGAATGTAAAGTGATTCAGAGTAGAGAAAGTAGAGGAGGCCAGTGTAGACAATGATGTAAATGATGCTAACACCAAAAAGCCTGTGAACTCCAAAGAACTGAACAGCCTTGGTCCTAAAGAGCTGATAAGTGAACACATCTTCCTCCTTTGAGAAGAGAAGTGAGTACTTCAGATATGGAATAATGTGTACTTTATTGGATGGGTTGCTGTGTTAACTGGTTTAATGTTTTTCTTAGTTATGAGTAAGTATTCAGTTGGGTAGAAGATAAAGTTAAGGGAAAGTGACTGTTGTAAAAGCAAAAGGTGAAAATAACTTTTTATAAGTTTTAAAAAGGTAATTTAGCATATACAACAGTGTTTGTTGTAGAAGATTTATTTAGAGGTAGAGAATTTCTTGGAATTGACAAATTTATAAATTCTCCAAACCAAGTCATCATATAGATTGATACTTGATGATTTCAATTTGAAGGTGAAGATGGTGAAAAATATAACTGGAAATCATGCAACAGAGGAAGAATCAGAAATAATTAAACTCAATCTAGTGTTTGATATACCCAAAAAATAATAAACCTAGGAAAGAACTCTCTTTGTGATGAGAACTACTGGAAAAAAACTGAAATTTCTGGCAGAAATTAGGCTGAGATCAACGTCTTACACTATATTCCGTGTTAAAATGCATCCCACAGTAAAATTCCATAGTAAGATATCAAAATAAGTATATGACATGAGAGAAGGAAATCATATACCTTTCACAGCTATAGACAAAGCATGAATTCTTAACAAAACAAGGATTAGATGCAGTTGCAAAAGATAAAATAGATACTTTTGATTACATGAAATTAAAAAATACTTGCGCAAACAAAATGAACATATCTGGCATAAGAAGGAAGCAGTTGATTGGGAAAAACTTTTCATCATACATCTCAGATAAAGGTTTGATATCCAAGATAAGTTGACAACTAATAAATATGTAAAACCAAAAGCTGTTCACCATTAGATAAGTGGTCAAAGGATATAAACAAATAGTTCTCAAAAGAATAAAAAACTGATAATCATGAAAAAATGAAACCATATCACTAATAATAGGAGAAATGCAAAGCAAAACAACCCTGTGTTTTCATCTAACATTCAGCAAGGGAGAATCTTAATTATTGGAAAGGCTGTGTGACAGTCAGTCTACTAATGCACTCTTGGTTTAGTTGTGAATTGGTATAATCATTCTGAAAAGAAAGAAATCACTAAACTATTTGACTTTAGGGTCCCCTTTGACTTAGTGATACTAATAATAGGCTTATACCTCAAATACATGTAAGAAAGAGGGAAAAGACTTATGTACAAAATTATTTATAGTAGTACTCTTTGATGTAGAAAAGAACTGGAAATAAAGTGAGGTATCCATCATTTGGGGAATGACTGGACAAAATACATTATATGAATGTGATGGAAATAGTGCATCAAATGAAATGATGAAAGAAGTGAAATCAGAGAAACCTGAAAAGACTTGTTTGAATTTATGCAAAGTGAAGTAAGCAAAATTGAACAGAATTTATTCTGTAACATTGTAAAGCAAAACAACTTTGAAAGAGTTAAGAAATCTAATCAATGCAATGACCAGTTCAAAACTCCAAAAGATATCCCACATCTTAACAGAAGTGATAGATTATAGGGGCAGGCTGAGACATTTTCGGACACTTCCAGTGTGTGTGTCTGCTTTGCTTGACTATACTTTGTTGTTATAAGGGAGGATATTTATTATTGTCATTATTATTATTTTGTTTTGTGGAGAAAATTTTGAAAGGGGTAATAATGGACCAAAAAGAAAAGAAAGAAAAAATCATTAATGAAACATTTGTAAAAAGCACAGAAGAGAGAAGTAGAAAGTTCAGAAACACACACACACAAGCAAGACAGCATTGGACAGTAATATAAATTTACCATGTTAAATTTATTATATACTTAAAAAAAAACTAAGTGTGCCTAAAGGAGATATTCATAATTTTGCCTGCAGTTCTCTTTCTGTTCGTATATTGAAATGATCATATTTGTTGTTGCCTGTCAAGTTCATAATAAAAAAGATATTTAAACATCTTTCAAAAGAACTGATGATTATGAGGAGAGAAAAGAGGTTGAGAATATAACCTCCTTTTTCATTGAAATTCAGCAGTATATTTTAATATTTTAAAAACATTTCTGTAGTGGCAGCTAATTATATGGTCTGGGAGACTGACATTTATGGTCACCTCAAAAAAATCTTAGATTTTTACATTACAATTTAAATCGATTCAGTAAACATTTATTAAGCACTTAGTGTGTCAGGCACTGTGCTTAAGTGCTGCGGATACAAATAATAAAAAAGACAGCCCCTGGCCTCAAGGAGCTTGTGATCTAATGGGAAGATAGCACATCAGAGGAAGCTGAAATAGAGGTATAATATTTTGTTGAATCAAAACCAAACCTAGCTGCTGATGGAAAATGGAATTACATGCAAAGTTTAGAAAGTTCTCAGCCCTCTATAAAAGAAGAGATTGGGAGGAGTTTATTGCTTCACCCACCAGTCCTCCAGTAAGAGGTGAGAAGCAGCTGAGGGAGTTAAGTATCAAAAACTGAGTCAGTATGATGATGAGATTTTAGGTATCAACTTATCCTAGGTGAGGTATGATGTTCCCTTTAGACAAAACCAAGCAGGGCTGCTGATGGAAAATGGAGAGTTACCTGGAGATATAAGAAATAAATATATGTAAAATATGAATATGCCTTTCTTTTAGTAAACAGATTCCAAAATAAGTTCTAAAGTTAAAATTCTAAAAAGTTAAGTTAATTTTAGAAGAAGTAAAGCACCTTGATTGGTGATAACAAATTACTTGTTTTATATTCTGAGCTCTGTCTCTCCAACCTTGAAGTAAATGCAATTACTTAGATGGATTGAGAATGGTTTGTAGATGGGAGTTGTGTAGTGTTAAATTCAATATTAGACTTTGGTGACTTAATCAATCAAAATGAAAAAATCTATGATGGTGCCCTCAGGAGATCCAAATAATTACTGTGTAAAATGTTGAGAGGTTATCTTTGTAATGGTGTAGTGAAAAAGCACTTCTAAGTAGACCTTCAGCACACATGTTTTTAAGGCAATGAAATCAATGATTATAATTCAGTAAGTAGACCTGGCCATGTCACACGACTATTCTGGCTGTTCATGTCATGAGAGAGATGATATAGGTACTGTTTCAGCTGCTTGTCCTTCCCTTATTTTTCGGTTCTCTTTTGCCTGGTAATAAACTAAATTGAAGGAGTCAATATCTAGTAAACTGTTATTGAATTAAAAGACTGGATGAATTTGATAATCTGTGGTTAAGAATCAAGATTCATGAGTTTGTTTTAAAGAGGGAATGAGTATGTGCCTCAGAGGTGATTTCACATATATTTTTGTGCAATTTTATATCTGAATTTGGTCTGTGTATATGTGCATATATTTATATGTTCATGAATTAAAAAAGGTATTTCAGAAGATGTTCTAATATTATATGCTACCTAAATGTTTGGATAAATAATAGCAAGAAAATGTTTCAGGGTATTGCATGAAAGATGGGTAAAATTTTTGATACAAGTAAGATTTTCTCTTTTGAAAACCCTGTATTTCACTTGTCCAGTGATGAATGTTAAATCATCCATTCTTTTTCTCACCCCAGATATCTGGTAAATATAGCATCCAAACCCCTCCCCCCCCCTTTTTTTTAGCAGATAAGCTAGTTTGGACTTTGGTGTTTAATAACCTCAGGAGCAAGTCAAATCAATGACTTCTCATATCAGTGACAAATCCAGTAGTAGTACTTAAGTATATTCTTATCTAATTTTTCTGATGAATAGATTGCATTGCCTTCAGTGTTATGCTACGTAAGGAATACTTTTTTTAATTTAAATTAAATTAATTTTTTTACATTTTAAGTTCCAAACTGTCTCTCTCCCTCCCCACCCCACACTGGAGAAGACCACCATTTGACACAGATCTATCTATCTATAAAACCATATCATGCATTATTAGTTTTTTCTATTTATCAATTCTTTCTCTCGAGGTAGATAACATCTTCATAAGTTCTTTTTAGTTGATTTGAATATTTATAATACTCAGAATAGTTTAGTCCTTCACAGTTATTCTTCGAACAGTATTGCCATTATTATATTCATTGTTCTCTTGTTTCTGGAATACTTTTTTAATTAATTTTTTTTAAAAGATTCATTTTCTTTCCCTCCCACCCTTTCCAATACTAATGAGAAAGGACTTCTTTCATCCCTCTCAAACTCCTTCCTCCCCCAATCCTCTGTTACAAACGTACATAATCAGGCAAAACAAATTCTTGCACTGGCCATGATGCATAGATACACATACATATATATGTCTCAACTCTGGGTATTTGGTCTACTTTAAATGAAAGATTGGCTGTGGGGTTTTTTTGTATAAAAGCAAGTGACCTAGAAGAAGATGATACTCTAAACAGAAGTGGCCTTATGGTGTTCTGGTAGAGGGCTGCACTTGGAATCAGAAGACTTGGATTCAGGTCTTGCCTCTGACCTATGCTAGCTATGGGACCATCAGCAAGAGAAGAAAGCATGGCAACTTTTAGGATAGAAACCACATATAGTTTAATAAGTTCAGTCTGTGTTATGTGCAAGATCTATTCAAGTGGTTATGTAGATTGTTACCAGATCTTTTCTTTTAAGTACCTACCTATGCAAAACAAACTAAACAGATAGGATATTAAAAAAAAAATCTGAGCACTTGCAAAATAAGAAAAGGTCAAAGGGCACTTATAGATGAATGCTATCAGCCGCATTAGGTGACTCATCACTGGGGAAAAAGAGAATTCTAGGCTTATGATTAACTAATTACCCTTTAAAAGTTTGTGTTTCTAAATGTGTATATATGTTTGCTTCCTTTTAGGGCAATTCATGATGTTAAAGCCACAGACCTGGGAATGGGTAAAATTAGATTTAAAGCTGAAGTAGATTTTGATGGGAAAGTTGTTACACGGTCTTATTTGGAAAAACAAGACTTTGACCAGATGCTGCAAGTAAGTTAACTTAAAAATTCTCATGTAACTATTTTTTTTCGTTATGATCAAGTATATGTTAAAAATTAGAAATAAAGAAAACTTTCCCTTTTTTAGAAGTTCAGATCCTTTCAGTTCTTAAGTTTATATCATAGAAATTTGATAGATGTCAGTTCATTTACAATATTGGTAGAATGTGGCATCCTTGGGTCTGGAAGTGAAGATAACCTGATGAAACGATAGAAAAAACGTGGAGGTCAATGGAGAAACAATGACAGCAAAAACTTCTTTCATCATAGATAGTACAAGTATACTCATGGGTTCTAGATTCAGACAAGAAAGGTTCTTTGCAGACATAGGATAGAGATGAGCTAAACGTATAATTTCATTGATGTAATGAACTTCTGGATGAGGAAATTCTACCAATGCAGGTTGACAACTTCTCTGTAATGTATATAATCTAAGAGAGCTGCCTACAGCACTGAGGGGTTAAGTGACTTTCCCAGGATCTCACAGCTGTATTTGTACAAGGCAGCACTTGTCTTCCTGACTCTTGAGTCTAGCCCTCTATCCAGTGCTGCCTCTTTGCAGGTGTGTATTTGAAAATAAAACTTAGGATATATGTCACTTTAAGAGTACTGGATCCTGTTTTCCTTAAACACAAAATTAATATCTAGGATTTGATTCGTTGCCTACTTATGTTTTAGTTTTATTCTTTTCCTCTTGGACGAGCAACCTTTTATCTTAAAGAGTATTTTGCTTTGTGTGCTATGGAATACAGAGTATTTTGTAGCTATAGAAAAAATTAGTAAGGACTATTGCTGAAGTACCAAGGAAGGGATAATTCCCTCTTTAAAGCATGTGGCCACAGTCTGTTTGCCACATGCCAGGATAACAAGTGGACCAGTTGCTATTACCATGCCTTTCACCCCACTTTGAGAGTTGTTGGTTGCCTCTCACACTCCCTGGCCCTACTTAAAAGATGGAGCACCTGATTAGCATCTCCTTTTCCCTTCTATATTGAAGGAGATTAGACCCTTGGTACAACACATACAGATGTTGATTTTCCTTGCTTTATGGAATAAAAGGACAGGTTATATGCTGAAAGATGAAACAGATTCTTGGGAATTAAGCAAAAATAAAAAGTTGTATAATGTTGAGAGTTTATTCAATATTTAATGTAATAGAAATTATCATTGGTTTTCATATACTCCCTACTTTTCCTTATCTTGACTGACATTTGAACTAAAGATCATTAATTATAGCAAACTAGATTAACATTTTTCTAGAGTACTACGATTTTGTTAGAGCAAATTTTATTTGAAATAAATATTTTGTTATGGGAAGATCTTAATTATATTTTGATTTTTATATGACTAATGTATAGATATGTTGTTAAAGAGAGAATCATCTATTTTTGATAACTTCCCATTCTGTACTTATAACTGTGACTTTTAAAAATGGTTTATTTCCCTATTCTTCTTTCCTTTAATTTTCTTTTGCAGGAAATTCAGGAAGTAAAGACTCCTGAGGAATTAGAAATCTTTATGCTTAAGCATGGTGAAAATATTGTTGATACTCTAGGAGCTGAAGTAGATCGACTTGAGAAGGAGCTGAAGGTAAGATGTATTTAAGGGTAGATACTTAGAAACCACTAACAGTCTTGGATTTGGATTAAAAAGACCTGGGTTCTTTCAAATCCTGACTGCCATTTAACTAGCTGAGTGACTATAGACAATTCACTCTACACCTTTGGGCTTCAGTGTCTTAATTCGTAAAATGAGAGCATTGGATGAGATAATTTCTCAAGGGTCCTTCTGTCTCTAAATCCTGCGATGCTTCAGCTTCGCAGAACAAATCCCCTTTATAAAAAGATTTATTCTATAAATCTTTGGATCCAAAGGTCCAAATCCTTTGGACCTTGCCTTCCCTGGGTTGGACATGATCTGTAATAATGGTTTTTGGCAATAATAAGATCACAGATTTAGAGCTTGAGGTTCATCGGGTTCAACCCCTACATTTGACAGAGTAAACTGAGGCCCAGACAGGTCATGTGACTGGCCTAAGTTCACACAGTGAACAAAGTCCGGCTCAGACTGAGTCATTCTGACCCCAGATCCATCACTTTTCCCACTGTGCCATCTTGACTTAAAGATATACCTATTTTCTGTCTTGTTTGATATCAATAAATGAGGTGACAGAAAAAAGTTAGTTATCTTTGTGGTGGCAGCTAACAAAGAATCTTATGTGATCTTAAACTGAATGAAAGATATGCTGTCAGAGGAGATCCTTTCCTTTACCAATTTGCTTTTTTTTTTTTTTTGGTAATTACTGCATAGTAAATATAGTGGTTCCTTATATTCCTTACACTTGTTAGAAAATAATTTGTGATAGCCTAGTTTTCTTATTTTTTATTTTATCAAGGATACCTTCAATAAATATATACTATATAAATATACTATTTCACTTGGTGATCTCCTTAGCTACAATGGATTGAATTATTTCTTTGCTGATGATTGTTGAATATACTTATCCAGCCCTAATCTCTCTCTTGACTTTCAGTCTCATATCCCAGATGCCTATTACACATCCTGTAGATGTCTTAAACTCAACACATATCCAAAATCATACTTAATATCTTTTCTCCCTAAACCTTCCCCTCTTTCTAACTTTTCTATTGCTGTTGAGGGTACCCATGTCCTCCTGGCTCACAACCTAGGTATCTTCCTTAATTCCTTACCCTTGACCCATATGTCCAATCTGTGGCCAAGAATTGTAGATTTTAGCTTTGTATCATCTCTTTTATCTGCCCCCTTCTCTCCTCTGACACTGCCATGACCCTGATGCAGGCCCTCATCACCTCGTACCTATTTCAGTAGCCTTGCTGGTAGATCTGTCTACCTCAGATCTCTTCCCACTTTAGTCCATCCTCCATTCAGCTGCTGAAATGATTTTCCTAAAACACAGGTCTAACCATATCAAACTTCCTGCTGCAATTCAGTAAACTCCAGTGGCTTCCAGGTTTAAATATGAAATCTTCTGTCTGTTTGGCATTTAATGTCCTCTATAACTTGCCCCTGTCCCCAACGTTTACAGTATTTTTACATCTTACAATCTTTCCCCATCTTTCCCCTCCTTTCTTACCTGTGCAGTTCAGTGTCGCTAGCCTCCTTGATATTCCTCACACAAAGCAGTCCATCTTTAATTCCATGTATTTTAACAAGCTATCTCCATGCCTGGAATTCTCTCTCTCATCTCTTTCTCCTGGCTACCATGGCTTCTTCAAATCCCAACTAATATCCCACCTTCTATAGGCACTTTCCTGATCTCCCTAAATAATAGTGCCTTTCCTCTGTTGATTATCTCCAATCTGTCCTTTTTTTAAAGTAGTTGTTTGCCTGTTGGCTCCCCCGTTAGACTGTGAGCTCCTTGAGAGGAGGGACTGTTTTTTTGCCTTTCTTTGCATCCCCATGCTTGATGCCTGCTATGTAGTAGGCTCTTAATAAATGCTTGTTTACTGACTGAGCTGATTCTCACAAATATTTTATCAATTAGTCAAGCAGTTAGCAGGTATTTAATTTATTGTTTTTAATTTATTAAGTGTTTAGTATGTGCCAAGCAATATGCTTCCTACTGGTGATACAAGTATAAAGAATTAAAAGTTTGTACTCACGAGAAGCTGCCTGCATTGTTTTTATTTTAAAAATTATTGATTTTTTGTTTTTGTTTTTACATAGCCTAAATCTCTCCCTGTATTCCACCCCTTCCTCTATTTGAGAGTGGCATCCTATGTTAAAAAAAATGTAAAAGAAAAACGAGGAGGAGGAGAAAAAAAATCAGTAAAACTGATCAAACTACTGGAAAAAAATCTGACAATACATGCAGTATTCCAAACCCATGGACACCCTTTGCCCCCAGCTTTTTCAAAGTAGTGGGAGTGAGGAAAGAGATCTTTTCTTTGGGAATAAGCTTGTTCTTTGTAATTTCGTGACATTTATTTTTAATTTTTTTTCCATTTACATTGTTGTTGTTATTGTATATATTGTTTCCTTGGCTCTACTTATTTAACTTTGTATCAGCTAATGTAAATCTTTATATTAATCATATTCATCTTTTCTTACAGCACAGTAATATTTCATTATATTTATGTACCACAGGTGTTAGGAGCTTATATTCTAATGGGAAAGTAGACATATAAATCAGTACTTGTTGATGTCTTCTCATTTCCTTTTAAAAAAAAAGTATTTTCATCTGTGATTTTCCCCTTCTAATGGTAGTGTTCACTTTTCTTTGAGATATCTTGAAAGTTCATCCCCAAATGCCTAAAAATGGCCTTATCTCCATCCTGCACACAATAGGATCTTGACCATGCACTCTTCTCAATTTTATATCCTTCTTGATATCTTTTATATCTACTTTCTCATCTAGCACATCGAGGTGACTGAATGGAAAAGTTCTGCTGTCATCAGTGATTTGATATTTGCTGTGGAAGCATTGGCAGATCCTGTTTTTTATGTTAATAAAAGCTCCTAGTTGCATCCATAATAGATGCTCTCAGAATGATCTTAATTTGGTCTCTTGCCAAGTTTTCTATAGACTTATTTCCTCTCCCTTACTTACCACTGTTTTATTAGGCTCTACTGCTCTGACTCTTCTGTTGTTGACCTTTCATTCAAACAAATAGATCATGTTTGCTGCCTGAGGTGTTTTCCTAGTTCACTTAGCCCTTCTAATGACTAATTTTTCTAGGAAATAAGTTTAACTAAAATCAGTATCTCTTTTTTAAATATCTTGTTTATAAGAGTCAAAAGCTTGTTTTTAAATAGATTTGATACGAGGTCTTATAATTCGCACACTGGTTTCTCATCTTTATCCTCTTAATATGGTGGTTGATTTTTCTCTTTGTCTGGTCAATGATCTTGACTATACACAGACAACCAATTCTATTATTGATGGTTAGCCTTTATCTGTCTGTTAAGATTTTAAAAAATAAAATCAAATCAGTTTTGTGTTTTGTGCAGTGTTCACCACCTTCCAACTCTCTTCCTAAAGATAATATTCACATTATATAGTTGTGACATTGCTGAGTACACTAGCCTTTGGCTTCTTTGATTACAGTGCTTTGTATATAATAGGTATGTCATAAATATTTTTGAATTTCTTAACCCCAAATTATATTTTCCAGTAGTTTTTTTTTACTTACCCTTTGCCGCAACTTCATATTTTATTTATTTATTTGGTCTTCTCATTTATTTATTTATTTTTTTAGTAAATGGTGTTTTTTCTCTTTACATGTATTTTATTTTTAAAAAATATTTTATTTCATTAAATATTTACCAATTTTGTTAAAATTTTTTAACGTTTATTTTAAGAAAGTTTGAGTTCCAAATTCTCTTCTTCCCACTTGCCTCTCTCCCATACCTTAAGAAGAAGGCAAGCAGTATGATTTTGGTTATACGTGTGAAAGTCATGAAGCATGACTAGCATGATACTAATAACAAAAACAACAATAGACAGCTTCATTATATGGTTTGTATACATTATCTTCTTTGATCCTCACAACACCAAGACTTGATTTTACAAAGAAACAAAGTCTCCCACTTGTCCATAGTCACACAGCTAGTATGTGATAACATGATTCAAACCCATTTTTTTCATGTCTTCATTGTTGTCTTTTTGCTAACATTCATCATGAGCATTTCAGAGGTAGTTCAGTGTTCCCTATTTCTTGTTACCTTTGGGTAACACAATAAGCCAACTCCATCAAGTCTTTTATTTGCCTTACCACAGAGAACTCTTCCATTTCATTGGCGTGTTCTTCATGGCTTTTGACTCATTTATAGAAATAATGTCAATGTGGATGTGGCTAAATTTTTCTAGCAGTGTAAATCAACTTTGAAGTCATTGGACAAAATTTGCAATTAGAATATCAATAGTTTAATGCTTATAGATGTTTTAAAATCTGTGATTATTTCCACCTTTTGACCCTTTCCCACTACTATACTATTGCTTCTTTAGACCTAGAAGCAGACTGCCAAGGCCTGAGGGTTATTTAGTATTTTTATCTCTTTCGTTTAGTTAACCCTAAAGATTTTCTTTTATAAATAAATGATATTTTCATATTTACTTGAGAAATGTAAAAAACTTTAGATATATTTTAGTAAAATATTAGAAAAGACAGAATTTGACTTTGAATATATGTGTTAATATTGCTTTTATTTCATTTGACAGGGCTTTTAGTTTTACGCTTTGTCTCTGTTCACTTGGAGAGCAATACTACTTATTCATGATAGTTTCATTGAAATACCTGATTAACTTTTCTGAAATATGGTCCGGTGTTCTCAAGTTGTCATTTCATTTATGAGCACTTGAGTTTGAGGATAGGTGTAATGAGAAGTAACTTTTAAATGGTTTTAAACCTATAGTTAATATTTCAGGAGAACACATTCCCCATGATGGTAGATTACTGTTCCTTTGCTTTTTAAAAGAATTTTATTTCAAGCTAAAAGGGGGAAAGTACTATGTGGCATGGTTCTTGTTTCTTAAATTGCAGTGTCGTGGAGAGTTCCCCCCAGCAACGTGGATTGCAGCTCATCCTTGTCTGCTTATCATATATGACTCTCATCCATATTCTCCCAAAAGTTTGCCACAGGCGGTCCACCCGATATGCTATAGCTTTTCTTCACTTCCTCCCAATATCAAGGTACCAGTGGAACACACTGGCTGTCCACTAGTCATCCTTCTGTCTTACTTTAACTTAACCTTAACTTAAACAATGTATGCCCAGCCCATCTTCTCTTTCTGCCCTATAATTAATTCTTTGATGACATTCTTTGTTCCTGTTCTTTGGAGTGTCTCATTAGTTATGTCACAACCTTTTTACACCCACCCTCTGCCTTCTCATTGCCCTTGGGGCGATATTCTTGAATTCTGTAGAGGCTGTGATGTTCCAAGTCTTGTTATCAGAGAGCAGTATCAGTAAAAGTTTTTATTGAAATGATGGAGTGCTTGGGTTCGTTAAAGGTTGCATATAATTTCTCTAAAACAATCCAGCCCAATCTCCTCTTCATCTCTGTACCCAGCTTATTGTTCACTTCTGTTATCTGTCACAGATATACATAATGCTGAACGAGTTCTACAGGATGTCCATTTATGTTGAAATCTGAATAATATTCTTCTGGCCAAACTGCTTTACATGATTACAAATCTATTACAGGAGGCTCTGCAATGTTTTGGCCTGGTGCAGTTAATACAATGTCATGCAGACAGCGTATGGAGGATCTCACCATCCATAGGGATTACCTCTTTGACCTAGACTTTCTATGTTGGATCTCCTCCATCACAGTGACAAATGCTTATGACAGACTTATATATCGCTTCTTTATGATGCTTATTATCAGAAGGTAATTCAATTTGGTTATGTCTCTTGTTGCTTTTTCCTTGGAATCTTGAATGATCTTGATTTATGGATGGAAGACACCTTGTGAAAGAGCCTGAATGCATAGTGAGATCTTAAAATTCTCTACATCTTTCAGTCAATTGAGGGATGGTAAGGATGTGATACATTGTTGAAGACTGTGAAATCCTGCTTGTTCCCTACTCATACCACAATTGAAAATGCTCCCAATTCACACACATAGATGACTCTTGGAGAGATTTTGTAAAAGTGGGAGAGTAGGAATATTCATTGATATTAGTTGATGTTTCCTTGGTCACCTTTATTTGGAAATCATTAAGGTCCAAGATTTTTTTCACTTTTGGTATCTTCATGTTTTACAAATATCTTGCAAGTTCACCTTTCAATGTCCTTACAATTTGTATCGCTTCTAACACAGGTCAATGATTCTATTAACTATACTTGATCCAGTCCAATTGTTTTTACCGTCTTTGTTTCCTTTAGTACCATTTCTACCTCTGAAAGCACCTAAGGCACTTTGATGATAGGGTCAAGTGTGGTGGTTCAGTTGTCCTTGATGGATAAAGCAGTTTGTTGTTGTTGAGTTGATGGATATGTTGATATTGATGGCTAACGTAGTTTGTTGAGTTCCAGTTCTGTTGTGTGCTTTGTATACATTATCTTCTTTGATCCTCACAACACCAAGACTTGATTTTACAAAGAAACAGTCTCCAGCAGTCACATAGCTAATAAGTGATAACATGATTTCATTGTTGTGTTTTTGCTCACATTCATTATGAGCACTGTAAATAGTTTCGATTTTTCTTCTGTTTGCTTCTTTCCATTTTTATTCTTATGCACTCTTGGTATGATTTTGCTTAGCTAGATTTCTTGCTACACTTTCTTTAGACTGGTTTTATCCTTTACTGCTTCTTTCTGCTTTATCAAATGATAGTACTTATAATCATCCATCATCCTTCTTGGTAAGATTTTACAGATGAGTTATATTCTAAACTGACTTGGCCTTTGGCAGCCGTCTCTATCCACTTGACAAGTAAGTCAAATGTTTGCTGGCTAAGGTTTTTTCTGGGCATTTTTGTTCTCTTTGTTGGGGGGAATTAATTTACATTGATTTAACTTCTGATTGAATTTATTATAATTAGTGTTGATGTCATTTCTATTGTTCATTTCCCATTTAAAAATTTTTATAGCTTGTTTAAATAATTCAAGGATAAATCATTATTTTTCTTCTTGATTATCATAAATTTTTATCTCAACTCTGAGTGTGGTCTGACTGTGCACAGATAGATGGCTCAGGAATTATTCCTGTATACATGAATCTTTTCCTTGTGTCTTAATATCTTCTTGTAATTGTATTTTTAAATTCCAACTTCTGTTCCTACTTGAGTTTTGTTTTCCATTGGAATCAAGGCTGTTGATCTGACAAGATGGTCTGGCAATGAATTCAGATCTGGCCTAGTAAATAAAATGTGGTATGATATGTGATCATCTCTGTGTAAGAAAGGCTAGAAACAAATTGTCTTGGCTACTTAGCCAATAAAAGGAAAGGATATGGTGAACTTGTCAGAATTTATTCACTGAAAATGAAGATCAGTTGGCTACAAAAATTAACAGGCCTTCAAATTAAGTCTTTCATTATATCCTTTTATTGATGAGTACATGTTCATATGTATGTGTATGTGCAAATGGCACTGATAGGGATAGGGACTAGACCTGTGATTTACATGGTATAGAGACCACCCAGGTGAAGGGACTTCTTCTACCTGTGCAGCTGAGCATGTTCTTGTAGAGGTGATTAGGCCACTGAGAGGTTAGGTGATTTGCCTGAGGTCACTGAGGCAAGACTTTAATTCAGATTTTCCTTCTCTATCCCACAGAAACAGACTCAGAATAATTTGTAAATTATCCACAATTTTCACTTCATTCTTTTTGTTAACATGAGTTGATACTACCCATGTATGTCCTTGGAATACTCAAAGAAGGGGCTCCTTCTTTTTAATTTTAGTGTTATTCTGAAAAGGTGAGATGCTAGGAATGTATTTTAGTAGGTTCCTATTTCTCATGAAAACTTCATATATATGTATATATACGTATGTGGGTGTATGTATATGTGTGTGTGTGTATATGTATATGCCACATTTTATATAGATCCTCTTCACTGTTTTCATTTTGTTTTTAAAATTTACCTTATGACAGTTAGAATATATAGAATACTTTATGATTTACAAAACGCTTTATATACATTATTGCATTTGATCTCCAAGACGGTCCTATGAGGAAGATAGTTCACATATTTATAAAGCAGTCAGATATTTATTATCCCCGTTTTTCCTCCATGAGGTTTTAAGATTATGACATCATCACAGTAAGTAAAAGAACAGAAACTTATCCAGATCTTTTAACTCTAAATGTACAACTCTTTCTGCTCTACCATAGTTGTATTGCATGGTAAAAGTCAAGAATAAAGGATGTGGGGGCAGTGCAGTGGATAGAGGACCAGCCCTGGAGTCAGGAGAACCCGAGTTCAAATCCGTCCTCAGACGCATGACAATTACTAGCTGTGTGACCCTGGGCAAGTCACTTTACCCCATTGTCTAGCCAAAAAAAGAATAGAGGATGTGGGGGTGAGTGGCAGCCAGTTGGTTTAGCTGTTCCTGAGTGTTGAAAACTTCTCTAGGTCCTGCTTAGCTCACCTTACCTCTTGCTGTCCCTGCAGCATTTTTGACTGAAGTAAGAATTGTAATCAGGAGAATCTGATAGGTTTCTAGACATTGACTGACATAGCTTCTGCACATGTTTATTTCTCCTCCTGTTCCTCTTCGTTTGGCTGTAACTGCAGCAACACTTAACAGGTGGAAACCAATACAGATAGTTCAGAGGATTGGTTTTCTGCTTCATTTTTAGACATCTGCCATTTTTGGACTCTGTGAATCATAGGAAGGTTTAAACAACACAGTTTGAGAAACACTGGCAAAAACATACAATTCTTTATATAGAAACAATTTGTATTATTACAAAGTGTTACTTGGAGTGGTATTTATTTAATGTAAGATACAAAGCATATGTTATAATAAGTGAGAGTGGAATGGGATAGAAAATCATATTAACGTACCTCCAAGTTCTGGAAATATTTTTGAGGGTTGTTGTTAAGTCATTTCAGACTCTTTGTGATCCCTTTTGGGGTTTTCTTGGCAAAGATACTGGAGTGGTTTGCTGTTTCCTTCTGCAACTTGTTTATCAGATGAGGAAACTGAGGTAAACAGGGTTAAGTGACTTGCCCAGAGTCACACAACTAGTAAGTGTCTGGGATCAGATTTGAACTCAGGAAGATGAGTCTTCCTGACTTCAGGTCCAGCACTTCATCCATTATGCCACTTTTTGAGAGAGTTCCATTAAAGAGCTATTTGGGTGGATAGCAGAAAGGTTGGCAAATCAATCCTAGTAAAAATTCCAAGGATAAGCCAAAGTTGGGAGCCAAAGAATGTCTTTCAGAAGAACCCAGGGAGATGGGACCACTGACTTACTTTTTAAAGTTTATGGATGATCTATTTTTTGCCCTTGAAGATATTCTTTGGCTCATGTAGGTGATATTTATAATTGGTATTTTAGAGACATAATCTCAATGAGACTCAAAACAAAAGTCTTTTCTCTTTGGTTATAAATAATGTGGTTTTTTTTTTCTTTCCAGAAACTAAATCCTGAACTACGACATGTAGATTTGGAAATATTATAAATTTGATGGAATATCTTTGGTGAACACTCTTGGAAACAGTTTTGTCCAGTACTAAGCAAAACCACAGTGATATCAGCACCTTACCTCCTCTACCAGCTTTCCTTATGCTGAAGGAGTCAGCACAATGCAGAAGCCATTTTGGGGGAAGAATCTTAGGGGAAACGTCTTACATGAACAGGCAATCTAACTGACCATAGAACTAAAACTGCTTATTGTTTCTATATGAGAAATACTACAAGTTGAGTTCATTTGAAAAATCATGTTTTTGTGTTTCAGTAGATGCATTTTTCATTTCTTAAGATTCTTGGTTTCTTTCCTATGTCAGCCTTTCATTTTGTATAGTATTTTGCAATCATGTTTCTTTTCTTTATACTAGTAAACATAGATGGAGTCTGTAGGGTTATTATTTATGGTATTGAGGCCACTGAATGCTTTACTCTGTCACAATCTCCAAGTCCTGAACACGCTGGCATATTCTAGGTGAGTGGTGTGAAGTTCCTTCTTTTAGTGAAATGGTACCTTGTGTCTACCCTTGCTTATAGAGCGAGGAATCTCATTTCTGCTTGCTTAAGTGATTCTTGGCCTGGCTGCTAACAACAAAAACATTTTTCTTTTTAAGTATGGTAAACTGTATATGCTGGGTCCAGGGGTGATGTAGTTACTAGACTGAATGAAGGCATTCTTGATGGAATCTTCAAGAAATAGCAGGGCCTCCATTTTTCTGTGTACTATTCCTTTTACTTCATTTTGAGTAATATTTATTAATATAAGGAATTATAACACGATCTTGAGAATTTCCTAGGGACTACGGACTTGTGGTGGCTGCTTTTTTTCCCCTTTCAGTAATACCACAATATGTATTTACTAGGAGACAAGGTATATATCCAGTTTTAATGTTCTGTAAAATATATTAGAAATATTTATAATTTTACAGACAGGAAGACGTTTTTAATTTATTTAAGCAGAGGCACAACTTATGTAAATCTGAATTGTGGATTATTTCTTATTTTAAAGTAAGCCCCTCACCTGTGAAGTAAAACTTATTATCCTGAAAACTATGTGAATGACTTTCATAATATTGATTGCATAGACTAAGATACCTGAATTGTGGGTTTCTAATATTTACCAAATGGGCATTCAGCACTAGATTGGCAATAACAGTTAATTTAAGCAAGTAGTTTTCTAATGACTGTCTGAGTTGTTGAGGTAAAATGGTATCATTCTGTAGTTGGAAATTGAATAAAAAAACTGCAGCTGTATAACTATCTGTCTCCAAAACAACCACCCCCATATGCACTTTAGAATTATCAGGTAAAAGTGAGTGTTGGCCCATGGAAGGGTAGGGACAAGGTGAAATTATAATAATGATTCCATTGCTAGGTTAGCTGGTGCTGTAGAAGAGAAGTGGAACACAAGTTTGAAATAGTCTCCAAAAAATTACTTGGATTAAATTTTGTGAACTACAGCAAATTACACTTCTGGACACCAAAATATCAGCATTTGATCCAGTGGTTTGCAATGATATTTTTTATCCTTAGATGTCATTTACCAGGAAATTATAAGAATTTAAACTGGCATACATTTTTGACCGTTACTGAGGATGCTGTGAGTATGCTATGAATTTTAAGTGAAATGACATTCCAAAAAGTTTTTTTTAAAGGAGCGTGAAATTGCACATAATGTATATAATTTTATGCCATGTTCTTGTGGTATCAGATTCCTTAACCCCATTTTTGTTTTTTTCAGTCAATTTTTTTATTCTAATTTCTTCTATCCTCTCTTTCTCCATGCTTCCCACCAGCTAATTGTTGTCCTATGTAAGTGCCATCTGCAAAGAAGCTGGCTATAATCCAACTTCTGTGATAATTGTTAATTTATAAAATTTAACAGAGCTAGACATTAGAATTAACCCTTTAAAAATAAGTAAAAACTCAAGGCTAACATATAAAAGTTACTTAGAAATTTTAGGTTCTTTGAAGGTTCTCCTAAAAAAAAGATGAGAAGTGTGTTTTTGATTCTTGGTAACTTTTTGTTTTAATCTGGTTCTAATTTGTGTTGCACCTTACCATTTCCTGTGTTGATGATAACATAACCATCATTGGAGATCATTAATGATTGAAAGCTGTGTCACTGCTTTTTCTTTACTTTTCCTTTACTTTCAGATGGTTTTAAGTAAAATTTTATACATAGGAACAAATTTGAGTATTTATTTAGTAATTTGGAAATTAGAATCTAGAACCAGGAAACCTTAACGATCATTCTGTCACTACACCTTATTATCTTCATTTTTAACTTTAAACAGATTAAAATTATATAGTCAGAGAATTGGAATTCTCATAATCTGATAGGCTTGCTATATAGGCAGTAGGGTGTCATTTTTCTTTTTTACCTGAAATGCTTCTAAAGTTTTAGGTTCCCATCAGCTTAAATGATAAGAACTTAATACTACACATGAATAATTTGAGGAAAATGTAATCTAAGAGATAAAAGATGCAAAATATCCATTTTGAGGGAGTATGAATAAAATAGTTCTAATGCCTGTGGTGTTAATGTACCAGTTATGATACATGACATAATAATATGCATGTATGTGTCATATACATGCATATTTTTATCAACTAGGTGGCATGTGACATTAGTACTCTAAAATGAGAAATAGGGATTATTCAGTTCTGCTTGTAGCGTTGCTTAATTATGTAAGCCAAGTCATTCAAGAGTATTTGAATTTTGAGGCAAATCCGCAAAACAAACAAGAAATTTGTTTTCTGAATTTTTTTGAGACTTATTTTAAGCATTGTAATTCAAATTTCCCATCAAATTGTGCAGACTATATTAAAGAAAAATAGATGCTCCTTAGATGTCAGTGATTAGAATTAAGTAGAACAGGTCTTGTATTGTGCATTGAAGAGCAGTAAATTAGACATGGATAGGCAGGGCATTCTGGCTGCAAAGGGTTCTTTATTTCTGAGTAGCTCTAGCTGACACCTGGGAACTATCAGTGAGAATGGCATAGCTTTTCTTAACTCTTACAAGTTCATAAGAAGTGAAGTGATCTTTAGTCTTCATCTTTAATGTAAGAGTGTCCGTACACCATGTCAGTGGCGCAGCTTATTTTAAATGGACTATCCAGCCTAATTTTGATTAGAACTTTGAGACATACTTAGCATCAGAGGCCTATTGCTGTTAAGTACTAGTCTCCAGTGCTCTGGAGAAAGATATGGTATTAGAATCATTGAATACTGGCCAACATTCAGATCAGAAACGTTTCCCAACATTAAAAATAGTAAATAAAGCCAAGCAAATATGACCAAATTATCCAAAATGTCAAATTATCACATTACTAGGGATTATGATATATGGTCTTTACTGATGTCTTTTCATAATTGAAATAATGATTTCTACTTCTATTTTAAATTTTATATATTTTTCAAGGAAACTGTTTTGAGATGTTGAAAGTTGGGTACTGCAGAAAACTTGCAAAAACATGCATATTTTTGTCCTCATGCAGAAATTATGATGATTTAGTATTTTAGTGTATGACAATCTCTAATTTGCTAAACTGTCAGAAATGAGTGACAGAAAGAGTTAAAGATAAACTGGGTACACTTAATTTTGAAGGGGTTTCCCATGGATTTTTTGCATTCTTAGCCTAAGCAAAGCTAGCACTTATAGAAAAGGTTTGTCTAGCAGTCTTTATTTTGCATATGAGTTTACTGCCACATCTAAAATCTGGTTTTGTGGAGAAGAGACAATTCTCATTTCTCTTGGTTTGTATTTCATCTGTTTGATGTTATTGGTAAAGTAAGTTTGCAATGATGCTTGCTTTTTTTCCTCAATAAATGTCACATGCAAATAAGAGCAGTTTACATTTTGATTTGGGATTGGAGAAACAGTAAAATGAATGTTGATCTCGTGTACACATCACATGTTAATGAGTCATTGATAGTCTGTTAGTTTCACATGCCTATTAACTAACTTAAGAATTGCACATATATTTTTAAGCGAAATTCTGTGGGGTTTTGTAAATAGTAAGAGTTTATGGTTTTCCTTCTGAGAAATTAAAAATGTTGTAACTAATCATGGAAAGGCCTTATGGCTACTTTATGTGTCAGAAATAGTTATATTTATACACATAGAGATCATCAAACCTGTGTGAGCCAGGAAAGTGGTAATAATAACTTCTAAATGTATCATCTTTGCATTTTGAGAGGTCTTTAGTAGTTATTAATCAAGTTTATTTCTTATTTTGAGATATACCTAGGCTTTTAGGGGATAGAAAATATAGATGATATGTTTTGCAGAAACCCTTGATACATGAAGATGCTTTGAGTTTAAATTTTATTTTTTTTTGTTCCAAGACAGACCTAATGGAATAATTTAAAATAATTTAAGGTTTGGGGAAAGTGCAGTTATCTCCTAAAGTTTCAACATAGTAGGCTGGAAAGAAAAGCACCACAAGGTATTGTTTATATATTAGAAAATAGAATTAAAAGATGAATATGTGTAACAACTTATAGTTATTTAAATAGAATTAAAATCATAGTACTGTTTATTTTTATATGCTTAGACTGAAGTACAAAGGAGAAGCAGAGGATAGTAAAGAAATTGGAAACAAGTCATTTGCTCATTTTATTATAGGTAAGCATTATTTTAAGTTATGATTTTAATGGTAAGAGCAGCTATGATGATCATTTATTACCTGATCATATGAGGCTGGAGTATTTGAATTTCGAGGCAAGTCAGAAATTTTTCTAAATTTTTTGAGATTTGAAACATTATAATTCAGGTTTCCCATCAAATTATACAAACTGTCTTAAAGAAAAAAGATGCTCTGTCGATGTCAGTCATTAGGATCAAGTATAACACATTTGAAATAAAAAACAGAATAAGCTCTTATAATTGCAAGAATTACACATTTTGTATTTCTGAAAGTCAGTATAGCTAGAGCACACAATGTAAAGTATAAATCGAATAACTAATTGCTCAATGCATATTTAAACTTTGGTGTGTAACTCAAATCCAGGTGCCTAGCTTATTTTTTGACAATTTTATGTAAGGTTGTTTAAATGTTGTCTTAATATATGTAAATGACAGAGAGGTGCTGTGGCTTTTTTTTTTTTTGCCTCTTTGGGCTTCAATTTTCTCATTTATAAAATAAGGGATTGAACTAGATTATCCTTTCAGCCTCTAAAACCTCTTGATTCAGTTCTTCAAAAGTGTGAACCAACAGGCTAAATGCCAGGGAATACTTGTAACCCCTAAAGCAGGTGCTCTTTTCTATCAGAAATACATCAGATGGACAGAAAGCCCCTCTCAGACTAATTTTTAGAATGTTGATGGAGAACATAACATTTACTTGGTAGTTCAGCATGAAGTCAAGTGAAGATTAATGACCATCCGTTACCCATAGAAGGATGTGGGTCTGCAATGGACTAGGCAGAGGTAACAAGGAGTCGGGAGGGAAAAACAGATTTATCTTTGTGTAATAGACGTATTCTTGAAATTTGCATGTGTATCGAATATTTCTAAGTCAACTCATGTACTAAATGCACTAGAGATCCTCACTGTTTAAAAGAATTCTTCTGTAATAATAATAGGGTTGGGGCACTTGACTTGTTATTTCACTGGTTAGGGAACTCCTGGTCAGGAAATTCCCTTTATCGATACAGTTCAGCACCTGCTCTGCAACTTCAAGTCCTACAGAAGTGCCTAGAGCAATAAGTGATTAAACGACTGCCTAATAATAATAGGTAATATTTATATAGCATTTAACATTTGCAAAATGCTTTGTATTACCTCAGTTGATCCTCATAACCTATAAAGGAATTGCTATTATTCCCATTTTACAGATGAGGAAACAGGATAAGAGGTTGTGACTTGCCAGGGTTATATAGCTAGTAATTATTCTTGGGATTCAAAGTCAAGACTTCCTGACTCCCAAGGCAGGCACTCATTCCACTATGTCAGCTAGCAAATGATCACTCACTAATTTTACTTGCTTAAAGTAAGTAGACATCTGCAGCTTTACTCTCAGGTTATTTCTAATTCTGAGGAATGGGGGAGACAGTTGATTTGGGGGCAGTTTAAGGGCTTCAGTCAATATGACTGTAGATGAGAAATTCCAAAGAGTCCCAGCCTGAATCTCATGTGGGCCAGCCTTGTATAGCTCTCAAACCCATACTGAAACCCTGCTGTCTTAGAACCAGATTGTTTTTATGGATCAGTTAATTAATGGTCTTGCATTTCCACATTGGAAGCCAAGGATTCACCCATGACTGGAACCCTCATCTTCCTTGTGTGAGGAAGACCAGACCAAGTCACAGGGGTGTTTTTGTTGTTGTCGTTTCAGTTGTGTCTAACTCTTTGTGACCACATTTAGGGCTTTCTCGGCAAAAATACTGAAATGGTTTGCCATTTTCTTCTCCAGCTTATTTTACAGATTGGAAAACTGAGGCAAACAAGGTTAAGTGACTTGTCCAGGGTCACACAGCAAATAAGTGTCTGAGGCCAGATTTGAACTCAGGAAAATGAGTCTTCCTGATTCCAGAGCCAGCGCGTTATCCACTGTGCCACTTAGCTGCCCCATGAATCACAGAGTTAGTCTCTTGTTATCCTAAGTTGTTTCAGATACTTGAAAAAGTATCAACCAAGTATGGGTCCAATAAGGGACATATAGTAGTCTTTATTAAGAAGACATTTTCAGTTGCAAAAAATGCTGAGGCCTCAATTCACTCCAATTAGCAAATGCCTTGAATTCAAGGAAAAGCGAATTAGGAATTATTTGTATTTGTCTTGTTTTTAAGATTCCCCAGTTGAGCTTGGTAGCTTTGTGCTACCCCACCACCAAAACCCTTGAGAGTTTCAGCTGTTGCTTTCCTACCTACTGACTTGAGTGACACTTAGTATATTATCTTGGAATTGGTATTGCTTACTTAGATGCTTTGGAATAAAATTTGAGCTGTTGAGAGTAGAGAGGATAGCTTGCCCCCTTACTGTATGCCAGTCCCATAGATTGCTTTCTATTGAAGCTGTGCAGAAATAATTTGATCTACTTTATACTAATTTTTTTTTTTTGAGGCATTCGAGGTTATGTGTATTGCTCCAGGGCCACACAGCTAGTTAGTGTGAAGCCATATTTGAACTTGGGTCCTCCTGTCTCCAAGGCTGATGCTGTATCCACTGTACCACCTAGCTGCTCTCCTTCATTCTCTTGCTAAGAGTTCCCAGCTTGTAATTTCAAGGAATAAGAGGCAGAATTTTTTTTTTCCAGAGTATTCTTCCAAAACCAAAGCTCTTTATCTTAGGGCATGAGGCACTTTTTAGAGTACTTAAAGATTAAGAACTGCTATAGATATCTAGGTTGTGCAGTAGATAGAATGTTGGGTCTGGAGTCAGGAAGACCTGAGTTCAAATATGGCCTCAGACACTTAATAGCTGTGTGACCCATAGCCCTGTTTGCTCATCTGTAAAATGAGCTGTAGAAGAAAATGGCAAACCACTCCAGTATCTTGCTAAGAAAACCCAAATGACATCAGGAAAAGTTGGACATGACTGAAAAAATGACTAAACAACATAGATATTTTAAACATATTTTAAGGTAGTATCTCTACTTGCATTTGAAAAATTACACCCTGGCTTAAAGGGACTGTTAATTTTTTTTAATGGGTAGATACACAATAGATTCGTAGTAAATGTTTGTTGAATTGAATATTTACCTCCTGAGTTTTACATTCTACTATTTTTTCTATGTCTTTATAAAAGTGCTGTGTGGCATCACTGATTTTAAAAATTAAAGTGAATTAACACATTAACAATAAACAATTTATTGATACCTCCTCAGATAATTAGAGACAACAAAAGTAGGATGAAAATCTTTTGAATTAGAGACAATTAATTTTATTCTCTTCTCTCTGTGGAAGGTTTAAACAAATTCATTTGGACAAAGTTGAGGGCCTACTTTGTGCAGAGCATAGTGTGTCCCAAGTATTGGAGGAGATGGTTTACATGACACATTATATGGCTTTCAAAAATAACTATATTATAAAAGACTACATGAGTACATTGGAGAAGCATAACAAAAGGCTGTGTCATGTCTGAGAGGGAAGAGGCTGTCCTGGGGACTTGGGGAAGGCTACATGAAAGAAAGAAGTGACGTTTGAAGTGGGTTGTTAAAGGAGGGGCAAAAGTTTAGAGCAAGTAAAAGTAGGAGAACA